>NC_056737.1:1236369897-1236574897 GCF_019279795.1 Protopterus annectens | reverse complement strand
CCCATCCCCTGAGGTGGTTCCATCTGAAGGTATTGCAGGACCAGCAGATGATGAGGCCCTGTGTTGGGTCCCAGATGTGCTGCAGCCTGGAGCAATGGCCGGATGAGGTGGAAGAGGTGGTTCTGCTGGGAACATCCTTCCCAAATGTGATATTGAGTTGCAGTGTTACAACATATGTTGTCAGTAATAATCAACATAATCCAGGATTAGCTATAACAGCATGCATACATATTCCTAGTAACCCAAAACACCAGCTGTGTAACAATTGCATAGCAAACAGAACACATGCATATATGGAACCACAGTGGCCATTACAATGGCATGCAGGTGACATTGTTAGCAACAGGCCACCAATGATACTGTGTAAACATGGAACATGAATAACAACACAGTTCAACATTTGTTGCACAATAGGATATATGTCCCAACAGAAGGTTTGGTGTAAATATACCAAGTGATGTGTGTCTTCAGATTAGTTATGCAGATATGGCAGGGGTGAGAGAGAGATGTCAATTAACAAGTGTGATAACCTTGCAGCATGATGTCCACAGACCTTTTCACATGTTTATGTCTGGCAGGTACCATGTCGAGAGAGAGATTGCCAGCCTACACCAGTGAGGAAATGAACATCATTGTTCAGTACCTGCTGCAGCACCATGCAACCCTCTTTGCATGGACATCTCATGGTATGCAGGAGAGGACTGCCCTGTGGAATGAGCTTGTCCACAGGGTAAACTATATTGACCTGCATAACCACAGTTATGAGCAGGTATGACATAGGTTCATAGGTTCATAGGTAGGTACTAGGCTATTGGCCCTAGGGCCTATATAAGCCTAGCCATAAAATGTACCCTGGCTTTCGCCACCCAAGAAAAATATTTTCCTGTGCCCCTGTCTAGCAGAGCCGCAGAAGTGATCCCTGGGGTGAATTTCCCATTTCCCATCCAATCATCAATATTTTTCTTGAAGAGTGCTAATGAGGAGCTCTGTTTGACATAGATAGGTAGTCTGTTCCAGAGTATGGGAAGTCTCCTGTACAACTACATCATTGTACTGACCTTATCCGCCATGCCCATCAGGGTGCTGCTGCAGTCAGAATGGACCAGCAAGCCACAGGTGGGGTTCATGCCATCCAGCCCCCTCTGACTCATGTGGAGGAGCTCCTTGCCAGCCTTGGTGCACCCACACACCAGCAAAGTCAACCAGCTGAGGAAAGTATTGTGGAGGTGGGTGCCACCTACACAATGGACCAGGAGCATTCAGGTAAGGCCCCAGGGCAGATTAGTAGACCAGTGCTGCTTATCCATCTTCATCTGTAAAGTATATGCATGCATATGTCAGATAATATAGTCTGTTGCTGTAGTGTATTAATGAACAGATGTGCATAATCTCGAGTATTGTGGGTTTGTATTGTTGATATGCTGAAATGCTGCTCCTACCCTGTACCAATGGCACAGGTGTGGCTACTGGCATTACATTTCTCACACAACTATGTAGGCCCCTCTGATATCCAACTGGGGCAGCAGCTTGTGGCTGGTGAGTATGGAGTTGTTTATTCACATTCACCAATACGCTGGCCATGTTATGGCCATGCTATTTGCCATGCACACATGTTACACACCTACCTATAATGCATGCTGTACATGTTCACTTATTGTTGCTGTTAACCACACTGCAACACAGTGGTCACCTTGGTGCAATATCAGAAGGGTAGGTATGACTCCTGCAGTATACCGCATAACCTGTCAGTGCAAGATGTGTGGACAGAGATGAACATAATGGTGGGACAAATGGCCTACAGTATGGACATGTTTGACACATTACCCTTCTACAGTGTCTAAAACACTGTATACACCACTATCACAATGGCAACTATTCCTGATCTAAACACCGGCAAATCACATTGTCACATTACACACTGTTTGCAACCTGTAATGTGATCCTACAATGAGCAATGCATGTGTAATATGCAACCCTATGTTAGGACAACAATTATGGGGAATACATACTTTAACAAACATTGGACACATATGTGTGCACACACTCCAAATACCTATAATGTGATCCTACAATGAGCAATGCATGTGTAATATGGGACTCTATGTTAGGACAACAATTATGGGGGGGAATACATACCTTAACAAACACTGGACACATATGTGTGCAGACACTCCAAATACCTGTAATGTGATCCTACAATGAGCAATGCATGTGTAATACGGAACCCTATGTTAGGACAACAATTATGGGAATACATACCTTAGCAAACACTGGACACATATGTGTGCACACACTACAAATAACATATTATGGAATCAGCTGGTGAGGTACTGACAGCATTCACTCTTCTGGACTACACACCTTCCATCATGTACAGGGCTTACATGTCACACCAAGTAATGTTCTGCTGTCCAAGACATCTGTCCATGACATCTGCCCACTCACCTGCAACAGAGGCAGCCCTGGCTTGCACACCTGTTACAAACTATGGAATCCATCCCATATCTGAAAGATAGCACTCAGGAGTAGGAAATGTAGCCTTACATCAACATTGCATATACCATGGCAAACATTGCAGACAGTCATGTATGTGTGTACAACGTATGGGACAATATTCATGTCAGAAATAAACAGATGTCCAGCACATGCTGCAAACTGGTCATGGACGCTGCCCAGACACATGCAGCAACACCAGGGACTTGCAGGAATGTCTAGCGGCTACTGCCTGCACATTACCTGTGTCGACAATTACCTGGACTCTGCATAGGTGTGGCCTATGGGTTAGGGTAATCAGATTGAAGAGTTGTTCCACAGGGGACATCATCCAGGGCTCTCTTCAGGTAGCATATGCATAACATCAAGTCTCCCACAGGCATGTGTTGCAATGTGTTATGGTATTTCAAGACCAAGGTTGAAACCTACAGACATTATTAATAAAGATACATGAGCTGCACAAGCATCACATCAGTCTACCTCATGCCCGCCATCCCCATCTGTAACCTGCTGGTGTCAATGTACACCTGTAGGTTTGCTGTTAATTAGCAGGAACCATGGCGGTAGACATGGTGTTCTGCATTTGGGACACCACCGAACAATACTCATGTGTGGCCCATAGTTGTCATGCATCTGCAAAAAGGCTGAGGATGGGGAGGGGTGTCATCCTGAAACACAACAGTGAACCAAAGCATATGTTCAAAGCTCACTTAGAATGGCTGCATCTGAACATAATCAAAGTCATGCATTGTGCAAGACATAACCCTGACTCAACAGCAATAGTGAAGGGACTGTGTAACCTCCAAGGGCTGTGCACATGAGCTGACCTTGCAATCTGGCAAGTTGGGGGACATTTGTAGGGCGGAATGACCACATAATGGCAAGTGAAGATGGGCCATGCTAGTATACACCTTCCATGAAAAGTGACTGCTGTAGTTCACGTACAGGTGCTGCAACAAAACATTGTGTTAAGGGTGTGCACACTTATGCAACTCACACATTGTATGCATCACAATCAACATCTGCACAACTAACATTTGTTTGATACTGCACGTGATTGTATAGGTCAGAGTTCACATATGAAGTATGTGTAATGTTAACATATGCAGTATTGTGTCCCCATGGTATATCAGGGAAGAGGGTGGCATGTCAATAAGGGTATGTACACTCCTCATACCACAGTAAGTATAGGAGGTTGTCAGTATAATTGGATTTCATTGCTGATACATGCACTGCTGATAATGACATCTGCAAATCAGACATCAGACATTCACTATTGACATCTGTCCTCATATCAACCCAGGTATATGTCTGACAAACACATAGGGGCTGTGAGCAACAGAGCAAACATAACTGCCACACATATACACAGTCAGCAATGGTGTGTACACTTGTGAGGTATGGTGCACAGTACATGGCAGGGTGGGGAACAGGTGCACAACAATACTGTGTACATGGGTGCAGTGTGTTCCAGGGGAAGGGCCATCACCTTCTAACACAATTCATGCTTCACAGAGATGTATAATGTTGGTAACAGGGATTGAGTATAGCTGCACTGCATGCTGAGTGCCATATGTCATGCATGCTGACATTTGGGTAATCAGAGGTATATGTAATATCTTTGTGCCACTTCACCTGTAAGTGTGTGTGTGTGGGGGGGGGGGGATGTGGGTGTAGAGGTAAGCAATGACATACAGGTCTTAAAGTAAGGTTTCTGTTTTCCCCTCACAGGTAGCGAGGTGGGTCAGGGTCCCTCCTGCAGGCACTCTAAAGCTGGTGTCCATACAGACTCTGACAATGATGATAGGTTTGTTGAGGCACAGGCAGGGTTGTCAGTGGCTGAAGCTGTGCCATTGGCTGACATTCCACTGTTATCCAACTCATCCCCGCACACAGTCATATTGTCTATACATACCCCATCACCAGTGGCCATAGATGAGGAACAGTTGGTGGGTGGTGACATGGAACAAGACAGTGTGGGGACTATGGCAAGTGTGTCTGTACACAGCCGCCATAGCTGGATGTCTGGCGGGGTACCACACAGGCAGATGTACAGGGGTGCTCGTAGGAGGGCTGCTGGACATCATTCCCCTGGCATCAGTGCCACAGCTGGTGTCACCAGATGCATGTTTCATCCCATCATGGAGGCACAGGCATGTATGGAATGGTATACCAGACAGGGTCTGAGACTCCAGAGGGCTACTCATTCAGCTGTTATTGACGACATCCGTGATCTTGCAGGTGCCCACCATTATTTTGCAGAGGTCATGGATAGATGGTTGGGTGAGCTGGTGGGAATGATCAACCATGCAATGCCTGTGTTCAAGCGTAAAGTGGGAATACGGCAACAGCCACCTGGACATAGGTCAGCAACACCAAAAGATGGAGGTCTACATGGACATGCAAGAAGTTGGAGCAGCTCCCATAGTGGCAGTACCAGCACCAGCACTGCAGTGGGGTGCTGTCCACAACACACAACAGCAGGCCATGTGCACATGGCCTGGCCAGTCCCAACAGGGACCAGATCCAGTGGACAGGTGTCATCATGAGGGGAGAGTACCATATCTGGCCTTGTACCTGGTAGTGCCCATGGAACCACTGGCAGGCACAGTTCTCATGTCCATGGTTGGAGACAGTGAACTGCACACCCCGCCATGCACAGTCCGCAGCTGTCCAAAGAACCCATGTAAAGGGCAGCCAAATGGCTGAACTGTGTGCATACACACACACACAGACACACAGACACACACACACACACACACACACACACACACACACACACACACACACATCACCAACACAGCTAGGGCACCTCCATACTTACACACACCACATCTGCCACAGCCCAATTAATAACAAAGCCCCCTATCACACACACATGATGTCAATCAAACAGCTCAGCCTAGGTCTTTGGCAATCCCACACCTCACCCAGTGCATATGGTGATACCTGTGCCACATCCCTGTAATCCATGCCATCAATGCAGGGACAGGCTAATATGGTTCTGATGCACAGGGTGAATGTACTAAAGTGCATCAATGTAATGCTGTGTAATATGTTTTCAGCAGTAAAGTTTAACACGTGCATGTCAGGATTTGTAGCTGTTCAGCCATGATGCATTATAGCTGTTATTAACACTGAGTTATTGTGGTCTCCATAATGTATTCCGTTTGTGTTGTAGGTGTCCATGTGTCAGCAGGATGTTGGGCTGCTGTTGTGTCTTACAAGGGGTATGGCACTGTGGTGGCATATTGTGTCATATACTGGTAAAGCTGAACACAAGTAACAGGTCTGTATAAGAGCTACTGCATGTGCCACATGACAGATAAGTCTGATGGGTGTATACACGTGAGTGTATGGTGGCTGATGTCAGCAGCCCTTCTACAGTGGGTAATGTACAGTGTACTGGGTGGCACACACCACATGTTTGTGTATAACAGACACACAGAGAGGCTTTGGTGCTGATGCTATACACACAGAATACTGCACACATGGATGTGCTGTTTTTCCCAGTGAACACATTTTAGCCTATGTAATTCCACCAAGACATAATAGGCAAAACATCACAACAGTACATAATCAGTCTGCTACTTTAATGTCATCAACGATGGTACTGGCAGGGTATATGTCCCCTTCCCATATTTAGTGCAATCCTGGTGTTGGTAAACATAGATGTGCTGGTGTGGGTGGCACAGCCCTATACGTTGGAGGTTGTGGGGTGGTGTTCAGCTGCACATAGTGTGAGTGATGACTACCTAAACTGTTAACATACACTGTACAGTATTACAGCAGACTAAGTGTGGGGATATGCACAACAATAAACCCAATGAGGGTGGCTGTGTCCACAACATTGACAGCCAACTATATATACCAACTCCGGTATCAATGTACAGCTATACAGTGGGGAAGAGACCGTGTACGCATCCACCACTAGTTTTGATGGAAATAATTCCCATCACATGATTCCTTTGAAATGTCATAATTTGCAAGTCAGTTCATGGACAGATTACCTTCTGTGACATGTATATTCAGCAAACTGAAGTAGATCCCTTCACATACACAAACCTACTTGGCAACACTGAGAGTAGAACCCCTACCTCTGTACATAATGATACTAATGTTTTTGGCCTTAATTCCACACAACACACAGCTTTAGGATGAGGTGTGTCCCGAGTCTCTTGTTAAATGAGGGACATCACCAGGCCTTGTACAGTATGGTAATGGGGGATGTACTGGTTGTTACTGGGCAACACATAGTATGCTATACTGTCATATACACATTGACAAACACATTACAGTCATAGACACATCTGACAGACCTGGGTTTATCAGTTCAAACTATCTTGCCAGTGAGTCCATTCTGTTACAGACACCTTGCACACAGCACAGGCATCATTGGGCTGGATAGTGTACTCAGTTACATGTATGGTTGATGGTGACAGTGGTCCTCATACAGTGGACCTTGGAACATGTACTGGAGTACCATGGTGTCACAACAGTATACCCAAAACCCACACCACACATTGGATATTTTGATCACTGACACCCATGATAATACTCTGACATACTCACAATCACACATTGACTAGGACTGCAATACAAACCCTTGTCTATCTTAACAGTGCTACTATAGGGATATGCATTTATTGCCCATGCCACAGGGATAGTAGAGTGATTGTTTGTCATGGCCCTCTGAATGTCAGCAACATCACTATGCCTTACAGTGTATGGCCAGTTGTATTGTATTTGGACAATGTGGCCTGAGAATGATGTATCCTACAAATATACACACTTTCACACATACACACACTTGCCAGGACTCAGAGGCTAACCCATGGCTATCTAGCTATTTGTACAACAGTGTTATGCTGGTACTGCAAGCTCCAGGTAGCCCATAGGGTGAAGAGGATGACAATGTACATTTAATGTGCAGTACAGCAGCAGCCATTTCTAACTATGGCAATGGGGGTGCAGTGTGTGAGAAGGTCCTAGGAGTATTATCAACTGCAGGTTTACAAACACACAGGCACTGTTATTATCAGCAATGCACACTAATACATATGTCAGTACTGGGGTCCATAGGTGCAGGTGTTCCTAGGTGTGTACCAGGATATTGTCCATGGATAGATGAGAAGAGTAGGGGATGTGGGTACAGTGTTTTCATGCCACCTGACATTTGTCAGCAGGCCATCTATCAACTGATGCCACATGACTGATTCCTCAGGGTAACAGTTAAGTGCAACATCCAATCATATGGTTGTCTCTTGCAGAGGGCCAGTGAGGTGCACTAATTGACCTGTATGCAACATATTTTACATAACATGTCCAGCGTCTGGGTTGGAGATCTGTACTCAAGCATGTTCTGTTGACTATGCTACTCTACTTGAGGAATCCATGACATGTGGTGCATACAGGGTGTGGTTTCATACTTGTGGCATTCATAGCACAGGTGGGCAGACATGTCAGTGTCAGTCAAGCATAGATTGCCTGTGAACAGCCCAGATGGATACCTGATATCTGCACATCTGTGCAGAGGACAGACAGACAACAGCTAGACTACAGGTTATGTATTATGATTATTGTTTTGAGATAGGTGTCTGACACTGATAGGTATGCCATTACTACATGACAGCAGCCCTCACTGACATGTCCTATACACATAGTAGTCTACAGTTAATATCCACATATTAGATCAGTATCCAGTAGCAAGTACATGACAACACACAGCTCACACACCAAGAACACAATAGTCAGTACTCAGAGTCCAGCTTTGCATGCATGGGTGTATGATTCCAGTACTACAATCTGCAATCCACTCTTACTTGAGAAAGCCCCATCAACGGTAGTAATTTAATGATGTGACTGCATATAGCCTGGGATACCACCCATGTATGAAACACATACAAAAGGAAGAGATTGTTGTCCTAGCCATATATACTCAGGTGTCCCAGACAGTATACTCACACCCCTTGTTACTGTAATGACAACACATAGAAACGTGTTATGTACATTAAATAAAATACATTTATTGATGTCATTACCCTGCCATTTTATCAGACTGGAATGTGATCACTGCTTACCAAGGCTAAGCTATACATAACAGGTGTAACCATTGATTAAATGTAAATGCTAAGCTGATTTTCACACTGGCAAGCGAAGTTTACACAGTGTAAGCACCTATTCATTTAACCATATGTTAGCAGCGTTTACTGCCATGCAAATTTGCGCAAACATGCTTAAAGCTGCTCAAAACTGTTTTAACCACTTTGTATCCAACAGCCCTTGTTCTGCCAAGCAAAAAAATAAACAGCACTTACAGGTCTTTAACTGAGGATCCTGTACACTATAGTCACAGCAGTTAACCACTAAGCCATCACAGCTGTGATGATGGTTGTTGTTTTTTCAAATATATCAGTCAGTACACATACTGAATAGTATTGAAGAATTGGTTTGACTTCTGCAATTGTGTACTACTTGTAAGTGATATTACTGTTTAATCAAGTATGTTGTTATATCTGAATATACACATAACAGATAACTATGGTGTGATACATCTGGGAAGGTATATACAACAGTCATGTCTACACATAAGGAGGATATGGATACATATGCAGATATATGTATACATGTACATACACATATATATGTATATACATGTTTATATATATGTGTATATTGATGTATATATATATATATATATATATATATATATATATATATATATATATATATATACACACATATGTGTGTGTGTATATGTATGCATGTACATATCTATATCTAGATATATATATATATATATATATATATATATATATATATATATATATATATATATATATGTATATACCTCACACGGCCATAACATTGTACTGGAGTCATACCGCAGCAGCAATAGTCACAACCTCTTACTGCAAGGGGATGTCATGTAAGTACTGCATTTATAAATGTGTAATTCTGCTACAGTAACAGGGGCTGTGTTAACAGATATGTTGTGTGGGAAGTCACTTCTGATACTGACATGTACGCCATTAGTTACTGACAGGCATCATAAGAACATCATAGTGAAGTACCACACTAATCTCAGTAATGATCCAGTGGAATACAGCAGAGACATGACCAATAAACATGAACAGTCTGACACAATCTGGTCAGTGCAGAGGTATACACTGACCTCCTTAGTGCAAGATGTGTGTACCACATCTCACAAAGTGGATGTTGACAGCCATGTAAATGGGGATATCACAAAAATACTGGAATAGATAAGCTCACACAGTTGATGCAGTCACACACTCCTGTCATCCTAACACATATTAACCAGAGGAGCAGAGGTCCCAAGCCCACATACTACACACTACTTAGTGACATACATCTGTACACCATCCCACTGCTTTTTTGGACATACACAACAGTTACGGAGGGCAGGCAACAGTTCATCCGACAAATATCTGGACATAACATCACACTAGGTAAATACACTGAGCTTCTAGGCATGTCAGAAAGCACTGTGCAAACTACAGGCAGACCACAACACTGACCCAAGTATCCTATGGTGGTATACACATCTACTTGCAAATATAGTAGGCACTGCAGGCAGGTAACAGCACGTTGTAACAGACACCAGTGTGAAAGTGCATACGCATGACCAATCCGAATACAGTCACAGTTACATTAAGGTAAGCCTAAATAATATTACAGCGTATGTACTGTGTGAGCAACACCACCCTCATATGAATCACTCACACAGTAACCCTACATATAGTCGGCCAGTACACAGTGTAGTCTAATGCTTGACTGTGGTATGGGACATGTGTCAGTCTGGCCCTACAAACATGTTCACTGATAGGATACCATAACCTGGGGCAACATGCAACATCAGATAGAATGGGACCAAGGACATTGACATCTACCACAGTGTCTACACAGTCTAGGTAACATATTCACAATACACACTGTATTAACAATCACCATAATTACACAGACCTCACTATTGTACACACTACAACAGAATGTCCAGGTTTTGTACTCATATATGAGGGTTACTATACATAACATGTCTAGCACTCTGATATCTCACTAGCTTGTTACCAGGTATGATTTCATTAAATAATGATGTACTGTAGATATGCACCTCTTACTGCATGACAAATGGATAAAAGGTGACAGACCTGAGGGACAGAGGCACAAACACAGCACCAGTATTGAGATATTACTGTAATAATCTGAACATTACCTGGTGTAACAGGGTTTGTTGTGTCAAATCTCTTCTGAGGGATATGAAGTCAGTAACTCACATGGATGTCAGTATGTACTGATTGCAATCATCAGAGTATGCTACTGCATATCTACAGATAGGAACTGTGTGAGTAACAAAACACATGTACGTCTCCAAACTCTGGATAGTCTGCAGAGAGCCCTACAGGCGAGAGTTTCCTCAACCACCTAACACAGTCATGCCAGACTACAAATCATGTAGAACAGCCATATCCACACAAACCCTGTTAAACCAACATTACTTAAAATGTAGGACAGCAATACTTACATTCTGTCCTCATGTCTGGAACTTCCCCCTCCTGGTTGTTGGCCTGTCTCCACAGTGTATGTTGTAAGAGGTATATCCAAATACCATCTGTGATGCTGTTTGTCAAACACCCACATGAAGTCCTGCTCACAGTGAAGGAAAAGGGCCAACACCCACATGAAGTGCTTAATTATAAGAGTGTGTTTCCATGCAATTGGCTATAGGAATGATATCATAGCTGTTCCACATGCAATTAGCTAGTGAGGGACTGCAATTCATGCACAGACCATCAGCTGATCATGAGCATCACTTACAAAATTCAAGGTGCTGCCTGAGCAAAGCAGGTGTACTTTTCCACATGCACCAGAGAGGGAGTGAGAGAGACAGACAGAGACAAAGTAAGAAAGGGAGTAGGAGAGTAAGAGCCAAGCATGTCTGTGTATGATCCATGGGTGGAGAGTGGTATCTGGATATTTTGATGGTTGCCTATATTGTGTACTAATCCATACTGTCACATGGTAATTGCACATGGCTGTATACATTTATGGCTGAGGATTGTCGACAACAATCTCTACAATGTTTGGAAAATGTTGGCCTTGTAATGTTGACAATGGGACACGTCCTTAATATAATGAAACAGCAAAACATACACTGCAATGGACCTTGTCATTGCACAATCACTCCAACAGGACACTGATAACACAGACACAAACATGCACTTACCAGTACTTCATTTCAAACTCCTACCTGATTATGTTTTGTTGTTACATTGTTATGCAGTTATTCCACATGCCACAGAGCTTACATGTTGAAGAGCTGTCCAAAGGTATCTTTAAAGGTGAGTGACATCAGCAACAGTGATAAAAGAGGGGTAAGGGCAGTGTAGTACATGTGACTGTCCACAAAAGCAGGTGTCAGGGAAGACACAACCACATCTCTCAGGGACTCACACACATTATCACAGTGGGAAGGGTTAGGATTAGAACAGCTATCTAACTAGTTTGCTTCAGTACAGTATTACACCATTATCATATGCACCGCAGAGCTTATCAGGCTGATATATGGACATAGGGTTATTTCAAGGTGACTGACATCAGAGGGCATGCTACAGTAGGTCAATGGGGGGTGTAGTGAGTGTGAATGGCTTCAAAAGCATTAATCTCCACACAGACACAAACACACACACACACACGCACACACACACACACACACACACACACACACACACACACACACACACACACACACACACACACACACACACACACACACACACACACACACACACACACACACACACACACACACACACACAAACTTGCCAATACTGACATGCATGGGTTCATTGCTTCACAGGTGTGTAGTAGTTGACTGTGCCAGAAAGCTGTACAAGGTTAGGCAAAGGGAATACCCTGGGATCAGGCCACATGACAATGGTCTCCAGTGTGGCTCAAGGGTGTAGTCCCTGGATTGGCCCACACTGGTTGGTATTATATTCACCATCCACTCATCTGGGTTACTATTGTGGGTGGCCAGTGCTGTGCAATGCTTGCCATGTATGTGTTTTATATTCCATAACATGGACAGTGTCTGGGCTGTGCACATGTCCAACATGCATATTCTGTGATGTGTGGAAGTGTACTTGGGGTCTCTGAGGCATGTTGTGTGGACACATTGTTATCATCTGATGTGGCATTCCTGACCTCATATGGTGAGACCTGGCTATGGAACTAAGGTAATCCCTGAACTTACATTGACAGCATGATACAGGTATTCAGTGGAGTTAGTGGCATCTGTCCATACAGGGCATGTGTATAAGGCATGATATTCCTTTTATGGGTAACTTTTGCAGACTCTACAGTTGTTGCAGGCGTCCAGTGGGGAACATAGCAAAGGACCACTGTAAGCATTTATTAGCCTATTGTAGGAATGGAACAGGGTGCCATGTCCTTTTACTTTCTGGATAACACATAGTCAGGAGATGTTACACATCACAGTACATTCTGATGTCAGTGGCAGTGTTGTGTTCAACAGGCATGTAGTCCATTGCAATCACACCGTGGTTACTATCTGTGGGCAATATGCAGGGTACTACCAATATAGTGGTTGTTGCCTAGCCAAGTGTGTTTATGTATGAGACATGGGTGGAGAGTGTTCTCTGAGTAATACAAGGGCTGCCTATATTGTTCACTGATCCATAATATCACATGTAGGGCTATGGATTGTCTACACCAGCTTCTCTGCTGTTTGACATCTATTGTCCTTGTAAGGTGGACACTGTGACATATAGTAGGTCCTCTATATAATAGTTTAGCAAAACCCACCTCACAATGCATCCTATCATTACACAATCACAGCAACCTCCACACAAGATACTGATGACAAACACACACTTACCAGTACTGAAATTCAAGCCCCTATGTAGCTATGCATTGCTACTACAGTGCACCACATTTATCGCATGCGTCACAGAGCTTATTGGATAGATGTTGTCACAAGGTACTTCTAAGGTGAGGAACATCACCAGCCCTTGTAAATACTAACATTGGGTGATGCAGTGGGTGAGAGATCCCAAAAATAATTTCACCCTAATCACACATATACATTTGCCAGGGGGTGAGGTTCAAACATCTATATAATAACCCTTATGGACAATTATGTTACACATTTACCACATGCACCACTGACCTGACATGGTATAGAGTTCGCAACAGATACTTGTAAGGTGGATGGTATCTGCAGGACTGCTAAAGTCAAGCTCTGAGATATGTACTAGCTATAAATGGGGAGAAAATATTTGAGGTACGCACACAAACACTTGTAACAGATGAAATCCAAACCCATACCGATGTAGTTACAGCTACTACATTGTTTCACATTTATGACACACAACATGGAGCTTATAGGGATAGCCCTTCTACAAAGGTATATTTCAAGGTAGATGACATCAGCAGGCTTGCAAAAGTAGAGCAATGGATGGTGTAGTGACTGTGAATGGCCTCAAAAGCATAGATCCCTACACAAACAGAGTTTCACAGTTGCCATGTCTGGGATCAGAACTCCTACCTAACTAGTATGTTACACTATCGCATGTGACACGGAGCATATAGGGCTAGCCCTTATCCAAAGGTGTATTTCAAGGTGAATGACATCAGCAGCCTTGCTAGAGTAGGGCAATGGGAGGTGTAATGTTTATGAATGACCTCAAAACCATTGATCCCTACACACAAAAACACACAGAGTTGCACAATTGCCATGTCTGGGATTAGAATTCCTACCTAACTAGTACATCACACTATAGCATTACACAGTTATCACACATGCCACAGGACTTATAGGGCTAGCCATTATCCAAAGGTGTATTTCAAGGTGAATGACATCAGCAGGCTTGCGAAAGTAGGGCAATGGGAGGTGTAGTGTCTATGACTGGCCTCAAAATCATTGATCTCTACACACACAGAGTTTCACAGCTGTCATGTCTGGGATTAGAAATCCTATAAAACTAGTACATTACACTACAGTATTATGCAGTTATTGCATGCACCACAGAGTCTGCAGAGCTGAATCTTGTTCAAGGAGGCATTTCAAGGTGACTGACATCAGTAGGTTCCCTAAAGTAGGGCAATGTGAGGTGTAGTGACTGAAATTGCCTCAAAATCATTGATCCCTACATATGCAAACACAGAGCTCCACAGCTGCCATGTCTGGGATTAGAACTCCTACCTAATCAGTATATCCCACTATAGTATTACATAGTTATCTCACATGCCACAGAGCTTATAGGGCTAGCCCTTATCCAAAGATGTATTTCAAGGTGAATGACATCAACAGGCTTGCTAAAGTAAGGCAGTGGGTGGTGTAGTGTCTATGAATGACCTCAAAATCATTGATCCCTACACACACACAAATACAGTTGCCATGTCTGGGATTAGAACTCCTACCTAACTAGTGCATCACACTACAGCATTACATAGTTATTGCACATGCCACAGTGCTTACAGGGATGATCTTTGCCTAAAGGGGTATTTCAAGGTGACTGACATCAGCAGACTAGCTAAACTAGGGCAATGGGGATTGCAGTATGTGTGTGAATGGGCCATAAACCATTCCTCTAGAAACACACACACAACACTCAGTCACATACAACTTTACATTTGACAGGACTGTGTATATGACTGCTAGATGAATAATGACTTGTACTGTCCTTTTACACAGTTATCAGAAGCACCACAGACACTATGGTGCTAAGGGCTACCAGAAGCAAAGTCTGCAGTAATAGACATTGGCACATCATGTAATATTAGCCAATTGGATGTGTGGTGGGTGGGACAGGCCTCATGATGGGAAGCTCTTTCTCACTGTCTGTCTCTCTCTCTTCCCCAAATCACAGTTTGTGTATGTCTGACCTATTATAGTGTGTTGTCCTTGGATATATGT
The DNA here is from genome assembly GCF_019279795.1 of Protopterus annectens. Taxonomy (NCBI): domain Eukaryota; kingdom Metazoa; phylum Chordata; order Ceratodontiformes; family Protopteridae; genus Protopterus; species Protopterus annectens. Next base: position 1,236,559,446 of record NC_056737.1, on the reverse strand, counting down.
GTGTATTCCTATCTGATGTGTGTGCAAAGCATGACTGGCCTGCAATGTGGTGCATGTGCACAGACATCTGCACCTGACAGATATGTATAGTCCACTGTTGTTGCCAGACATGGGCTTCAAGTGTGGGAGCATGCTCAATATGACCTTCTGTATTGAATGTGAGAATCCATTACAGGTAGGTTGTACTCCAGTGCAGGCATTTGTGTTTTACTCCTACAGCTAGCAACCTGTTTCTGCAGGATATCTGTAGATAGGTTGACAATATGGAGTCACAATGGGCAAATGATTGTGGGATAGTGTAACTAATTGTGTCTGTGCTGCTTTTGCTACATGGTTTTGGTTTTAGCAGAGATATTCAGACATATGTACTGTTTTACACTGTGATGTATTATTTCATCAACTACTGACAGATATACTTATTTGCTCACAGTCATTTCCTGGGGAATACAAGATGAATGAAGCTGTTTCCAGTATTGCGGTCTGCAGTCTACGTATTCTTGCACAATCACGCTATTCTGGATGGGGAGCTGCAGACACTTGCTGATGGGTCTGTGTAAATGTTTCAGCACCTTGGTACTGTGGTGGCTGAGGATTCCATGCTTGTAGATCTAGCAACGTGACAGAATGTCCATATCCTGCTGTGGCTATACCTTTCAGCTGTACAGATTTACACAGGTTTCCCAGAGGAAGGGCTCATACATCTGGCCATTTCCCCTTCACATTGTGGATTATGAGCAGGTTTGTAGCCACCCATTCCTGGGTTTACAGGCAGGGATAGTATGGGCACACATCAGAGTTTCTGACTTCACACACTCCATGGTGTCCATGCTTCTACCCCCTCTGTTATTCTATCCTATTCCTAACATTATGCAAGCAATATCTGATAAGTAGTTGCCCCTATAGTTATCACTTCATCCCAGCAGTATTTAGGGGTTAGTCCACAGTTCATGCAGTAGTATATGGTGGACATGCTAATGGGATTTGTCAACATCGCCTTGCATTTGTATTATGTGGACTGTGTTGTGTCGTTATTTGGGACTCCATGAGATAACATACATTGGCAGTATGGGTAAGACACAGGCCTTTGACAGAGGACTGTAGGGCATTTGGTAGTGATGCAGGCCATCTGTAGCAGGCCAGTGCATTCTGTCACTCATACAGTCCCAGGCTGCAAGCCACTGGATTTCCCTGGGGTGACAAGGTAATTGGGTAAGGTGTTAATGGCAATAGTTTCTGTCCTTATTAATCCATTGGTGTTGATGTTGGCAGGGTGCTGCTTATAGCTATGGACACACCTGAATGGGACATCTCTTCAACATGCTGCATTATGTGGGTATTCTAATACAGAAGTGGGGGGTCATATTTTACTCATTCCCAACAGCAGGGATATGACCTCTGATGAACATGTGGCAGATGGTGGTGTGAGATGAGTGCATATGTGCTACGGAAGCTTCTTGCAGCTGACTCACAGATATACCTGGGGCATTCCCCTTATGCTGGCTTGCGCTGGGACATCAGTGGTTTCTCAGTACTTCATAACTCTGCCTTTTGTGGTCTGCCAGTGTTTGGCCAGACCACATCAGTATTCCATACTACACAGACAACTAATGTGCTGCTAACCTGTATGTACAAATACAAAGGAGTGTCCATTTGACAGTAACATTTTATAAACTCTCTGTCTAGCGTACTTCCAACTGCGTACTGTGTATATGTCTGGGACCTCATTCATGCCATGTCCATCTTTCAGATGGTGACAGATATTTCATCCAAACAATTAGTATGCATTACTGATGGATTGAGTCTTGCTCTGATGCATTGTGTTTGACACTGCAGTTGTCAGAACTTGGCCCTGTCATCAACAGTACTGGCCATAGGCCACTGGGACACAACCCTCCATGCCCACATGCTGACCACTATCACACAATATACAACACACAACAACCTAACACACAGAACCCTGCATATTGTACATGTGCAACAATCTATCCTGCTAATTTGGCCCACTCAGGTAATCTGTGCTCCACTGTTATTATACCCACACTTAGATGTTACTACATTTCTACATAGGATTGTTGGGGGGGGCACACCTGACAACTGTAAATATTTGCTATGACTGTACTGGTATTTCAGGTACTCTGTTGGCTTCCATTTCATTCTGTATTCTGACCTATCAAGCAGACTAGAGGCATATCAGTGTAGTACAGATCTTAGGTTTTATTGACCTACATTTCAGTTTCAGACTTCTTACCCTTCACAACTAATATCCAACTGCCTGACCTGTTGTAGTCTGTCTGTGTCGGTCTAGAGGGGGGCTGTTCTCCATTGCCATATATCAGAGGCCTTAGCACAGCCTTTCTTTGTGGTCATCTAGACCTGTCCTTCTGGCTGAGACTGTTGTTGGGTATGTGAGCCTCACTGACATGCATGTGTGTGTCCTATGGACACACATTTGGCCCACCACATGTCCTGCAGTGGTATTTGTCACCTTGTCTAGTACTGCCTACTATGTTGACACCAGGATTTGTTATGGATTTCATGCTGCCCATATAGGTGTCTACTATCTGCTGCTATCCCATTCAACCACCCAATTCCCTTGCATGCTCACATCCATACCATATAACAAGTAGCAGTACATATTACTAAATTCAGCAATTGATAGGGAGAATGACTTACCTTGTAGCTTTGCCAGTATTGAGGATGGTGCTGGGGGGCTGACTATGTCAGATGCACATAGTACATAGTACACTCCCTATACATGGTTAAGCACAAGTAGTGTCATGTTTTGCATCCCTTTTACTGTATGTGCGAGTCAGAGAGAGAGGTGTCATTCCCTGGGCTCCTACCATGTCATTGTATGTGCTATGAGTTGCCTGGGCATACTGGGCATGCCTTCTTCTGTCTACAGGGGCAGGCTCATGTTGCTCCTCCTGTGAGTCAGTCTGTACCTGTGCTGGCCTTGGCAATGGTGGGGGGCTGTGTGGTCCTGCCCCATGCTGTTCCTGCTGCAGCTGTTTCCACAGGATCATATTGTGTAGCATGGAACATACAATGATAATTTGGGTACATGTAGCTGGAGAGTACTGCAAGGCTCCATCGGATATGTCCAGGCACAGGAACTGTGACTTGAGCATCCCAAACACATGCTCTATTATGATTCTGGTTTGTGCGTGTGTCTCATTATGGAGTTCTTGTTTGGGTCTGTGTGCATTTCTGATGGGGTCATCAGCCACGGCTCCAGTGCGTAACCAGCATCCCCTACTAGGTGGCCATATGGAATGTCCCCACTGGCAAATCTCTGGTACAGCTGTGTCATATGCCAGATGTGGGAGTCATGATAGCTTCCAGGGCTGCCAGCCCACACATTCATTATAATGCCCTGGGCATCGTACATGACCTGGCAATTGATGGAGGGGAAGCCCTTGCAGTTTATGTAGACCCTACCTTGCTCACCGGGTGGTGCTTTGATGTGCATGTGCTTGCAGTCTATAGCACCTACTACCCCAGGGTATTCTGCTATTTGGTGGAAGAGACGCATATTGCTGGTCAGCTCCTCACAGGTGTTGTGGAAATATATGTGTTCACCGGCCTGTACTGACATGGCATCAGGGAACTGGTGGAGTACCCCGGATGCTGATGCCTGTGAGACCCCCATGATATCCCCAGTTGGACTTTGGAAGGTACCTGTGGCTAGTATTCTTAAGCCTACACATACCTTGGTATCCACTGGGATGGATTCCCCTCTGTTGGCTCTGTGTGTAAGGTGTGTCCGGCACAACTCAACAATTTGCTGTAGGAGGTCCCTGTCCACCCTATTGTGCTCCACTATCTCCAGCTCATCTAGCCCCTGGTAGGTTACCCTGGGTCTGTACACTCTTCTCCTTCTCCCCATTGTGGGTTGGTCATCAGCATTCTCATCCTAACCACCCTCAGCCTCTTCCACATATTGATTTTATTGATTAATGAGAGCAAAAGCAACCCCTATCATTCTGTTGCTTTTGTTAGGTAAAATTGCCCCATTTGTGTACACTGGTTGCGTGGAGTTTGTGGGAAAAACAGAGTGAAGGTGTTTGCATAGTTTATAGTAGTGTGCTGGGCTGGGCTGCTGCCTGTGTAATTGGCTGAGTCTGATACATTTCACCTGCCAGCTATGCTAGTTCTCCTTGGTTACCTTCCTACTGCTGTTTTCCCTTTCCATTGCCTTCCTGTTTAAGCCTCGAGGCATGCCACACAAACCCAGTGGTCAGATGTGAATTTTTTTAAAACATGGTGAGCGGCGCACACACCCGTTTAGACAATGTAAATATTGCTAGGCAGCTTTAGTCACACCCCCTTCCTTAGCTGTGCTTAGCTAAGGCAAACACAGGCCACAGAGCTCCAATAAGCTTACAGCATACATGACACACCCCCTTATGAAGTCATTTAGCTCTTAGGCTTACACCATGGTATTACTGCACCTACATGGTTGGGTGCAAGCTAGCACTGAGGGGAAATCTGTGATTCAGTATCATTCCCCTCATTTGCATATAATTGACTGCTAATGCATGGTTACACAACCGACACTCAGCCTTCCCCCTTAGCAACCACTATTCCATGGTCTTGTTGTGTTATGCATGACATTGTCTATTATGGCATAATGATGATTTTGGTTTAAAAGCTTATTTTCAGCTTTTTTTATTATTTCTGGGCCAATCCCATTTGCGCACCGCTGCCCTACACTTAAATGGCCGAAATCAGCCAAAAAAAAGTAATTTTTTATAATTTTGAAACTGATTTTAATGCCTATGGCCATATATTTGGCCTTTGGCATGCCTAACCCTTCTAATACATGTGTTTTTATGAGCTGTCATGCCTCCGTTTTGTAGTTTGCAGAAATGTATTCAGCTACTGGCTGAATACATTTCTGCAGTTTACAGTATTCCTGCATGGACGCCTGCCTGCTTCCTAGATCACTAATTCACCTCATTTGCATGGTTTTCACCAGCAAATGAGGTAATTAGCATACAGGGGCTCTGTCTGTGCAGGAATAGTGCAGGAATGCTCGTGCACATCCCAGGGAGTTCATTCCTGGATCGCACGTTAGCCATATTGCATGCAGCAGCTCTTGCACTATTCCTGCATGCCGTGCAGAACTTGCTGAATCCTGGGAACTGTCTCACACATACATTTCTCTCTCTCTCTCTCTCTCTCTCTCTCTCTCTCTCTCTCTCTCTTTCTCTCTCTTTCATTGTTAATAATTTGGCCACCCCCTCAAAACAATGGCCATACCAGATATGCCACAGTGAGCAGTTTATTCAAATAACATTTGCACTTACTACATAAAGTAATAATGGGTAATCACACATTGACATACAACAAGAAAAGCACATTATAACAGTTAACATTATCAGATATTACCAGAACCACTCACCACCAATTGTTCTTGAATACAAGAAGAGATACCTTCCTCTGCTGATTTTAACTACTCCTAACAGTAAGAGATATCATACTATTGCTCACCTGTCAAATGACCAGTCAAATTCACTGTATCAATTAAAGGAGGGGGAACAGAAAAGGGTCACAGCTGAACCCCTCTTACTCTGCCTATCCAAATGACAACAATTAATTCTTAGGAAAGGGAAGGAGGTAATAAAGTAAAAACCTATAACAAAAGGCTGTACACCTCCCTTGACTCATGTTACAAAAAATACCCCACCCCCTATAACATCATTTCCTACACTGCCACCTCTCTTCCCGAAATTACCCCTCATCTACCTGCATCCCTACTCCTTCAACACTATGAAATTTCTTTTGGCAAACAAGTCTGCACGCAAGCTATCTTTATAATACAGAAACACTGAATTTGAATATATGTATTCATAAATGCATTATGCATTTGAAATAAAATTGCTGAACTGACACTAACTGGATTTTCTTGCAGCAGTCTGAACCAACAAGGTAATGAGTCCTCATATGTGATATGAATTCCTATCAACTCATGTCATTGTGGTTAGGCAGGGCTCCAAGGCTCTTGCCTACGCACTACTGATCCCCTGGAATAGAGACCGCATAGATTTTTTCTAAAAAAATAAATGCTATCTACAGAGATCTGCAATGAACAAAAGCATAATGTATGAAGCCAGCAAGAGTGCAAGCTACTCACATCGTTGAGGTAAGAATCAAGGGAAGAAGATCCAGTAAAATTCTAGTTACGGATCTTTTTATGTCCCAGACTCCTGGACCGACAGTGAATAGGAAATGGATGCAAAGATTCCTGAAACTAAGCTGCCAACACTGAGAGCTTATATAATGACAATCCTGACTCTGCCCCCGCCCCCCATGTGAAATTCAGCCAATCACTGTAGCAAATTAAAGACTAGACCAAAGGGAGAGCAGTTCAGCAGACAATACACTAACACCCATTTACTCTATTAGTTCTAGCTTGTTCCTGGGCCAAGAGTCAGGAGATAGACTGTATCTTCATTTGAAAACATGACAACAAAACTTCAAAGCAAACTATATACCACTCTGCATTCTGAGAAAGCAAGTAGTTAAAAGCAGCAGCAAGTGAGAATCCTTTGCAAACCATGCCAAGCTGATGGCAGCATAAACTAAAAGCAAAGCTAATTTTGTTTCTGCATTCACAACAACCTATAACAAGTCCTGTACCAATTCATTAATAAAGAATCACTTCTGGAACCTTATTTACAAAGTGCTAAATCCATGTCTTAAAAGTTCAAAGTGATAAACATAATAAAATGTACAAAATACAAACTGATTTGCAATGTATGACTCAAATTGTAAAATGGTCCAGTAAATTGATTGAACAGCAAATTTGTCTTATATCGTTATATTTAAAATGGTTAGAAAGAAGAACTAATTCAATTGTAAAGAGTTGCATCCAGTATGTTGTGAATACCAGCTTCTTCCCCTGGGAAAGAGGTATATGTTGCCAAGATGTAAACAAAAATGTATAGGAATAGTTTTGTTCAAGCAGCACTCACACATATGAATAATAAAAATGTTACATCTTAAGAGATGTTTTAAACTCAATATAGCTTCAGTTTTACCACCTTTGCACTTTTTTGTTTAAATCAAGTGCAGTATTGGATGAGGTTGAAAATGGTGGTGTTTATGTTAGTTTTGGAGACTGACTTCCCTCTTTACTCTATGCATGTTAAATGTTTTTTATGTTTTTCTATCTTCATTTTATTTATGTGAATGTTAAATGTTGTGTCTGAACCAATACTAATCTTGCGACTGCAAAAAGAATTTACCTACGGATATGAATAAATGGAATTGAATTGAACTGAAGTTAACTGGATGTTTCACAGGTAGACCTTTAAGCTGTGTTTGAGTTTAAATTATCACTCAAGCCTGGTGACTGTCAGCATTTAAAACGACTTGACAGTTGCATTCTTTGCAATCCAGTACACTTTCCAAATCTCTTGCCTGATTGACACTGCAAAAGAAATGTTGAAGTTCTCATCAACTACAGAATGTCTATAAACATCACTATTAATATTTTTCTTTTGGATGGTACTTTCCTACTGATATACTTTGCTGCCCCTTATTCTGGTTATATGCCAAACATAGAAGCTGTGGCATACAGTACAAGCAGCTACATTCACAATACTTTGAAAAACATTTGAAGTGATGTGTAGATGGTCTTAGAAATGGCACTATGAAAATGTGGGTAGTTACTCATCAATCTGTATTGCCCTAGCCTCCAGAGGAAAAGCATGGTAGCTAATCTCTTGGTAGTGTGGTTTTGGGCACAGGCTTCAGCTTTACTTTTACTTTGTTGAAAAGCATTCTAAAAATTGTAGCTTCTTGTGTTAGTAAATTCTGGATGTTCTCCCATTATTTCATGGATCTTCTGCTGCCATAGTGACAGTCACAAATTATTAATAATAAATGGTGTGACAGAGCCTGGACTAATGCTTTGAATAAGTGTCGCTCAAGAATTTCTGTAATGTTCAGTCACTCTAGTAATGAAGTTGAGCTGTTTGACCCTAAAAGCAGTGGAAGTGCACTTAACCTAATACTGGTGACCTGTTTTGCATTCTCACTAACCAAATTACTCCAAACCAAAGGACAAAAAGGTGAAAATTAACAACTCCTAAACCTTCCCTTGGGTGGAGTTGCTTACCCTCAGTTATCCGAAGTAGATCCAATAGAATGAGCTAAAAAATAGCTAGATGGATGAGTTGAGGAACCTAAAAAAACTGTAACACAATCATTGAATAATCTAAAAAAATATAGTAAAAAAGCTGTAGTGTTATAAATCCATAGTTGCTGCTTAGAACCTCTATAAGAGGCTCTCAGGAGCTTGGCGTATTTCTTCATGGTGTTTGTCTTCAAAGGATAAAAAAGGTCACACAGACAAACCATTTAGTAAAAACTGGAAGAAAAATCTACACCTAAATGTAGTAATCAAATTAGTAAAATGTGCATGGACTTTTTGTTGAGCATGTCATCCTCATCCAAAAATTCCACTTTTCGTGGCTAACTAGGGAAACTAGAACCCTTCTAAAGTCAAGGGTTAATGCTTGGAGAATTTGGAAGAAATACAATACTAGCCTAGGCAAACAAAGTTATCTACAACTTAGAAATCAGGCCAAGGGACAAACTAAACTCGATAGACAAAATTGCTTCTGCGATATCCAAAACAAACATTCAAAAGATCCCCAAAAGTTTTGTCATGTCATTAACTCTCTCCTAAAACCAGACAAAACACCTACTCCCACTCCTAACTCCATGAATGACAACAACAAGGACATTGCCTCCCAATTCAATCACCAGTTCACAGAATCCATCTTAAGACTATCCTCCCATCTATCCAAAAACAACCCTACATATAACCCAACCAACTGCCCAGACAGCATCCCATCCTTTACACTTTCACCCATTCCCACCTCAACAATTAAAAAACACCTCCTAAAAATGAAACCTACCACCCTTGCTGCTGACAATCTACCAGCCAGCTTCCTAAAAATAGCTGCTGAATCCTTATCCTACTCTGTTTCTATTCTTATCAATCGCTCCATACAAGAAGCATATGTCCCACAGGTATGGAAGATATAAAGACGTTATGTACTCACCATAACGTTCCATGTTTGTTGTCCAGTATCTCACCTTCATTCTTGCTGGTTGGGTTTGGAGCCAAAGCAGCAGCACAAACTGAATCCAGTGGAAGACTGGATGGAAAGGCAATGGAAGTAGACACCGCTCTAGTAGAATGTCCTTTCACTTTCTCTGGCAGTTCTTTATTATGAGATTGATTAGCATATTTGATAGTCTCAGTAAGCCATTTGGACAAAGTAACTTTTGACCTGGCCTTTTTTTGTTTCTGAATAGGACACAAATAATTGGTCTGATTTTCTGAAATCTTTTGTCCTGTGTAAATAAAAGCGTAATTGTCTATGTACATCCAATTGGTGAAGCTTATGTTCTGCCTTGTTTCTATATTAGGAAAAAACACAGGCAATTCTATAGATTGGTTTAAATTTGTTTCAGAACAGACTTTTCGTAAGAAGGAGAGATTTGTTATGAGGGAAACTCTATCATTGTGGAAAATGAAATAGGGAGGACGGATGGATAAGGCCTGCAACTCTGAAACCCTCTTAGCTGAGGTAACTGCTGTTAGAAAGAAAGTTTTCAGGAATAAAAATTTTAAAGAATAAGAGGATGCTGGTTTGAAGGGGGAAAGAATCAACGCTGATAATACTAAATTTAGATCCCATGGAGGGAGGATGTTCTCTTACAGGAGGTCTTAACAGGAAAGTACCACTGAGGAAGGCCTTGCATAACTTGTGGGACATTACAGTGGATCCGAGTTCCCCCACATGATAATTAGATATAGTGGCTAGTTGAACTCGAACAGTGGCCACCATTGCTCTTTGATTAAAAATTTCTGTCAGGAATTCCAAAATTGCAGGTATAGTGGCTGTAAAAGGATCTATGTGTTTTTTGCCTGGCCAACAAGAGAACCTCTTCCATTTGCTTGTGTAAAGTTTCCTAGTTGTCTTTTTGTGTGAGGCGTACTACAGGGGATAATTCTGGAAGCCTGGCTAAGACTGGAAGTGGAGAAACCAAACTGTCAGCTTGAGGCTCTGAAGGGCAGGATGGAGCGTTCCTGACAGATGCATCAGAAAATCTGGCACTGGTCCAGGATCCATGGGTCCTCCTGAAGGTGGGGCCAAAGGAAAGGGAACCAAATCTGATGAGGCCAGTATGGAGCAATGAGGATTAACCTGTGACTCAATGACTTGGCTTTCTGAATAACTTTTGGAATCAAAAGAAATGGGGGAAAAGCATAAAGAAGTCCCTCTCACGGAGGGGAAATGAGGGCAAAGTAGTTGCTGCATTTGGCATTGAAGTGAGTGGCAAAAAGGTTGCAGCAAGGCTGGCCCCATTTGCAAACAAATTTGATTCGCAACTTCCTGATTCAGGGACCACTCATGAGGTATGAGAATAGCTCTGCTTAGCCTGTCTGCTATGACACTAGATTTCCCCGGGATGTGTTTTGCAGTCAGAAAGTGTTAAGAAGATATCGCCCATTGCCAAACTTTCTGGGCCTCTCAACATAGGGGATAGGATCTGGTTCCCCCCTGTTTGTTGATGTACCATACCACCGACATATTGTCTGTCTGAATTACAATAGTCCCCGTGGGAAGAGAGTACTAAAATGCTTGCAACACCAGAAGCACCGCCCTCATCTCTAGGACATTGATGTGCAAATGGTACTCGTAATCTTTCCAAACCCCTTGGACCGTATGTCCCAGATAATGCCCCCCCCACCCTATCTAGGACATGTCCGTGGTTACTGTAGCAACAGGTTGTAGAAGTACAAATGGTCTGCTCATTGTTATCTGAGTGGACTGGATACACCAAAGCAGATCCCTCTTGCAGGAGTCTGTAATGAGAATCTCGTGAGACATGGGTAACTCCTGTATGGACCATTGAGTGAAGAGTAGCCACTGTAATATTCGCATGTGAAGCCATGCCAGGGGAACTAGAGTTATTGTCACTGCCATAGAGCCTAGAACCTTGAGGACAAATCTTGCCTGTAATATTTTCTTGTTGAGCAAGATAAGCACTTGACTGCTTAATGTTTGAATCCTTTCTTGAGGCAGTTTTGCCAACATGTCATTTGTGTTTAAATCTGCACCGATAAAGGTAATACACTGTGATGGCAACAAGGCAGATTTTTCTGTATTTATAGTAATGTCAAGTTTTGAGAATAGATGGATGGTGTAGTCATTGGCTTTGAGTAGTAGCTGCTTGGTGGTGGCAGTTATGAGCCAGTTGTCTAAGTACGGAAGCACCTGGAAACCTTGACATCTCAGATGAAACGTGACTACTGCTTTGCATTTGGTAAACAACTGATAATGACTGGCTCCCAACCAGAAGCGTAGAAATCTTCTGGAGTGCCTGTCCATCTATATGTGGTAGTACGCATCCTGAAGAGCTAACGAGCACATCCAATTAATATGTCCCAGAAAAGGGAGTATAGACTGCAGTGCTACCATCCAGAAATTTCACTTATTCACCAACTTAAGTCTGCTGAGATCCAATATGGGTCTCCAGTTCCTTGTCTTTTTTGGAACTAAAAAGAACCTTGAGTAAATTCCGGATCCTAGCTGGTCTGTGGGGACTTCTTGGATGACTCTTTTTTTTTGCAACGTTTGAATTTCTAGTGTTGCTTGATCCCTTTGACTGGGTGGAATGTCTGGTATAAACTTTGATAGATGAGGTGAACAGTGAAAGGGAATGATGTAACCCCTAGATATAATGGACTGTACCCATTTGTCTTGAGTCAAATTCAGCCAGGCTTCTGGGTACAGTGATAGCCTCCCCCTGACTGCCTCCAGAGGTGGACAGTTGGGTCTCCTTTTAGGAGCGCTGGAAGGGTTGACCAGAGAAAGTATCTCTGTCACCCTGGTTATGCGGACCCTCTCTGCCATGTGGATGGCGTCTTTCATTGTTATTTCCCCCTCTGCACCTGGGGAAGGATCACCATGAGCATCAGATAAGGCTCCTTTGGACTTCCGGAACCACATCTTTCTGCTCTTCTGACCTTTAGAGTAGGGTCTGGTAGGGGTGGAAAAATGGACTCCGATGGCAGACAAAGTCTTACCATCTTGTTGGCTGCTGGTGAGTGTCTCTTTAAATTTCGCCCCGAACAAAGATGAGCCATCAAAGGGAGCATCAATGAAGGAAGATCTGAAGGGTTCAGCAAAGTCGCAAAGGCGCATCCAGGAATGTCTCCGAAGAGCTATTCATGTGCCTGCTGCCCTGTTTGCTCCATCGGCTGCATAGGAAATGAGGCGCATGGAGGAGTTAGTGATGGAGGTTAAGGTTGCAATCTGAGAATTAATCTTATCCAATAAATCTTGGACTGTAGCACCTTGTAGGATATCTCCTAGCTCTTTGAGGAGATCCTTCTGAAGTCTGGTGAAATGTGATAAATAATTCAGCAACTGCAAGGTAAGGGCCGCTGAAGAGAAAGTACGCTTCCTGCACCTGTCCATCAAGTGAGACTCATTCGGTGAATGGACAGATGCAGAAGTTTCGGCTAACTCCTTCTTTGTGGCCACAGCCACCACCACCACATCTACTGGAACTCCCTTAGTTAGATACTGTCTGTCCTCTGGGACCGTAATAAATTTATTTGGCCTCCGTGGAATGGGGTCCACTGATTCTGGAGAGTCCCCCACCTTCCAACTCACTACACCCAGGAGAGGGTCGAAAGGTGGAGACATCCAAGAGGTGGAGGGGTGAGAGTCAAATGCCTCCAGGTATACTGACTCGTCTTCAGAAGGAGAAAGGGACTTCCAGCCACCCCTCTCTTTAAGGATCTCTCAAAGGGCGACCATCGAGACCCTTCTGAATCCTCCAAGTCAGTATCAGAAGTGACAGACTCAGGGGAGTCTACGTGCTTCCTCTTACACTGTCTCCTCTGAGGGACCTACTCAGGAGGATGTTTCGGGGAGGTATCGGAAGAAGAGGTTCCACCTATTGGGGTTTCCTGGGGTATTAACTCTCTAATCTGGTGATGAAGGGATGATGAAGAGGTGGGCACTAGCTCTTTTTGGGGAAGAGAGGCTGGAGCCAAAGGTGGAGCAGACTCAGTGGAGAGCACACTCTGCATCACCACAAAGGCACCGTGATCCTGGGCTGACAGAGACTTTGGTCCCAAGGGGCCAGGAGATCTCTCTTGCACCGAGGAGGGTGGATCCGAGGCTGACATGGGAGAGTCAGTTCCAACATAGGTCCGAATCCCAGATCCCTCGATGGAAGACAACATTGACGTGATCGGAGCAGACATCGAAGCCAAGATATCAGGAGTGATTACTGGCTCCACCAGTTCCAGCACAACGACTTCCATACTCTCTGACTCTGAACTCGTCCAAATCAGAGGAGGAATAGAAGTTTTCTGAGGTACAGTTGTCAGCTCCATGATCTGATGGGCTGGGCTCAAGAGAATTTTTGCTAGGGCCCAGGTCCAGTGCAATCTCTTCATGACCCGCTCCACATCATCATCTGATAATCTGGAGGATCGAGAGGAATGGCTTGACAATTTGTGGCTACCTGCCACAGACTGTAACAAAGAGATTGCGGCACTGAATGAACAGGTTCCAAGGATGGTGACCAACTCCTTTTTTTGGCTCTGCAACGGTTCTGAGGAGACAGATGGAACCGAGGGAGGACCAGATTTGTCAGAACTGATAACTTTCAGATCCAAGGATGCTGTATCTTTGAAACTGCTTGATGGCTCAGACACAAGAGCCGAGGAAGCAGCCTTTTTAGACTTATCCAATTTTGAGGTCTGATTACCATCTTCAACTTTCAACAAGCCCCATAAAATGAGCTTATTTTTCCTCTCCAGTAAGACCCTTGCACTGAAGCTATGACAAATGGAGCAGGAGTCTTGGAGATGGACTGGTCCTAGACAGTAGACACAACTTGGGTGTCAGTCTGTTATAGAATTTTCTGAGTGCATGGATCGCACTTTTTAAATCCAGATTGTTTATGCTCCTTAACAGACTCTTTAGACATGTTTACCTGTGAAAAAGAACTAACATAACAGTAAATTTTAACTACTATAAAAGGTAGAAGCAAGATAGAAAATGCTTTTTCTTTACAAGAAAAAATGGAAAGGATAGGGAGAAGGAGAAGTCTCTAAATTAAACGACAATATTTTACAACAAGAGGAGACGCCTTTAATTTAAATGGTGACTTCTTAAGGGAGGAAAGAAGGTGAAATAATCCTCTAACTGAAACGGATTCTTTAACTAGATAAGGGGAAGAGAGAAAAACAAGGCCCAAAAGACCAGCCGCAAGGAAAATATAGCCAAGAATACTACAGACACACAAAAAGGCACTATACTACAACTAAGAAAGGTAAACTAAGAAGTATTAGCATGTTTTAGGAAAGTTATCCCAAAACAGAGTATAATACTAAATTTTACTAGCTTGAGCCAGTGAAAATAATCCCGAAGCTTCAAGCAGCAAACAAGTTCTGGGGAACAGCTGCTAAGCACCATGTGATAGAGTAAAGCCTTGAGCCAGTAGAAGCTCTCAAGCTTTGGTATATGGTCGAGTCGGAGCCGAGATTCGGCTCCAAACCCAACCAGCAAGAATGAAGGCAAAACAACATAACATCATACATTATTTCACTACATAAAGGCGGAAACTCTTACGAATACTTAAATTATCGCCCCATTTCCATTCTATCCCCTTATCTAAAATGCTAGACAGATGTATACATTCTCAAGTAACACAATTCCTAAACTCACACCATCTCCTCTCCCCCACACAGCATGGCTTCCAACAACACCATAGCACAACCACTGCTCTGCTCTCTTTCACCAATCTGATCAAACAACATAATAATAATAATACTAATAATAATAACTTTGTAGCTGCAATATTTCTAGACCTCTCCAAAGCATTTGACATGGTTTCACATTCCTTACTACTAGACACCCTGACATCCCTATCTTTTGCCCCTTCTGCTATAGCCTGTTTAAAAGCTATCTATCAAATAGGCAACAATCTGTCCAATGGCAAAGTGTACTATCCCCCTTACTCCCAACTACCATAGGTGTACCACAAGGCTCCATATTAGGCCCACTTCTTTTCTCCACATTTACCAATAATCTCCATACCACCACACAGCATGCTTCACTTATACAATACACTGATGATTGAACTCTTTTCTGTTCAGATCTATCACTTCCTACCCTACAGCAGCTTACCCAGGAGCCCTTTAGCTCTGTGGAATGCTGGATCACTCAGATCCAACTTATCCTAAATCCTAATAAAACCAAATTACTACTTTTCACCACCAACAAAACCATTTCCACCCTTCTATCCTTCACTATTTCCTCCAAAAATGGCACTATTATCTCTCCCTCTGATCATACCAAACTACTAGGCATTGAAATTGATATAAATCTACACTTTGATGTCCACATTTTACAAACTATCAAAAAAATCCATAAAAAAATGGGAGCACTATATAGGTACAGGAAATCCCTCTCAAAAGAAAAGCACGGATTACCCTAGCCCAAACTCACCTCTTGTCTACCCTAATGTATGCTGCTCCAATTCTTATCACAGCTTAGAAAACTTGACCTTGCCAGACTCGAATCATGTTATAATAAAATCACCAAGTTTGCAAACAACTCCACCTTTAGAACCCACCATTGCCAGGCTCTAAGGGAAATGCAATGGCTGGAACTTCCCCGTCTACTAACCTATCGCCAGTTAGTCATTGCTTACAATGTGGTAACACATCCAGAAATTAACCCTGCAAAAGCCGAAAGACAAACAACAACAACTTGCAAACTGTCCAGAGGCAGTTACTAGACTTGTGGTTCAGGAGGCCATTGAGGAGCCCACCCAAACATCCTAATTGTACCAAAGCATTGTCTGGTTAAGTGTTCAGTGTCACACAGTAGGAAAATGAAAGCTAAGAAAATCAAGACCAGCACCAAAGGAAGCAGCTCATAGCCTCAGTCCTCTGCACTAACAGCTAGGTTATCAAGCCTAAAATTCAAATAAAACATGTAGGGCATTGTATGGAAAAACATAGAACAAATAGGGCTTTTTAGTGAAACCATTCTAAAATATCTCATTCAGCTTTGTTTCAGACCCTTCAATTAATCCTCAATAAAACAGGTTTTTGTTGAATTTTCCAGTAGTTAGACTTGTATCTGCATCCCGTTATGGAAGCACATTTGCCAAAACTGTGGGCCATGGCAAGTAACATCACCATGCCTACTTTGGCATTTGCAAAACGTTTCTCTCAAAAGCCAAAGAAAAAGTAAAATAAAAATAAAAAATAAAATTTGCAAGATGATTTCAAAATATCCATAGGCTTCTTGTATTCCTAAACTTAGCAGTTTATCTATTTTTTGAATGAATATTACACTACTCTAAATCTAAATTATTGGAAATGAATGTGTATAGACTCTGCATAACTGCAGCAATTAATACTTATCATCTAAACCACTGTTCTTTATTGTATTAATAAAGTTAGTAGAAACAAAAGGAGGAATTCAGAAACAGGTAACATATTCTGTAATCTTATTTAAAGTAGGACTGCTCAATGCATCATGGAGGAGTGATTCAAAGATGGCTGTAATGCTAGAATGCTCTGGCAAATAGCATTGCAGTTGCCCTGCAGGAACCCAGCTAATATACATCAGCCATGGGCTCTGCCTGTGACCTGTACATCATGATCAGAATAGTGTGGTAGAGTTATTCAAAGATGGCCACTATCATGTTATTTATGGATCAAATAATAAATAATGTACATAACCATTTTTTAGTGTATTCTCTTCACTGGCTGTATAGGAATGGTCTGTTAGTGCTGCTGAAAGTAACTGCTGTTAGACTGTGTGTGTGTGTGTGTGTGTGTGTGTGTGTGTGTGTGTGTGTGTGTGTACAGGCATGATTGGGGATGCCTCATAGTATGTCTGCATGTGCTAGTGTGTTATGTGCTCATTTGTATGTGAATATGAATATATATACAGGCCTGACTGAGGATGCATCAAAGTCGGTGTGCGTGTGTGTGTGTGTGCGTGTGTGTGTGTGTGTGTGTGTGTGTGTGTGTGTGTGTGTGTGTGTGTGTGTGTGTGTGTGTGTGTGTGTGTGTGTGTGTGTGTGTGTGTGTGTGTTTGTGTGTGTACATGTGTGCACGCACTCGCACGTATGCACGTGTGTGTGTGTGTGTGTGTGTGTGTGTGTGTGTGTCTATAGGTGCCTGTGCAACAGGATTGCATGTGTTGCTAGAGTGAGTACTTAGTGTGCTAGTGTTTGATTCAGAGGCATCCAGAGACGAGAATTGCTAATGTGCTTTTTCTTCAATGTAACTATTTTATGGCTCGAAATCACTTGTCATGGTAACAAAGCACTAATAGTGTTACATTGATAATTTCTGTGAATGCCACCTACAGGTCATGTTTGTCAGAGAAGGCAAATAATTGATTATGTGAGCTCTTCACAGCATAACATGTCTTAAAAGAAGGCCATTCAAGTTTGCATGCATTTCTGGTATTTTGAATACAATATATATTCTTTGGTTTCATACATAGAGAAAGCCACTAGTGTCAAAAATACCCATCCTTATGAAACAAATTCTTCAGCAAGTAAATCAATTTGTCTGAATGTGTACTCCTGTAGATTCATAGTTTTTTACTAAACTTACTTCTGAGGAGACTAACAATTCCCCGGATTCAGCAAGCCCTGCACGGTGTGCAGGACTAGTGCAGGAGCTCCAGCAGGCATATGTCTGCCGTGCGATCCAGGAATAAGCTGTAGGGATGTGCACAAGTGCTCCTGCAGTAGTCCTGCATGCAATTAGCCCCTGTATGCAAATTACCCAATTTGCAGGTGAAATCCATGCAAATGAAGCAAATTTGCGATCCAGGAAGCTGGAAGCCGGCCGTGCAGGACAAGTGTATTCTGCAGAAATGTACTCGGCCAGTAACTGAATACATTTTTGCAAACTACAAAATGGAGCCATGACAGCACCAAATAAAGGGTGGATATCATGTAGAAAGCATGTCAATGGCCAAATATATGGCCATTGGCATGGAAAACAGTTGCAAAAATAAAAAAAATTAAGCGTAGGGCAGTGGCATGCAAATGGGATCGGGTGAAAAATAAGATAAAAATCCTAAAATAAGCATTCTAACCAAAATCTCTATTTTGCCATTATACTCAATGGCAGACAGAAGACAACATGACCAGTGAATAGTGGTTGCTAAGGGGGAAGGCTCAGTGAGGGATCTGTAACTATGCATCAGCAGGCAATCCTGTGCAAATGAGGGGAATGATACTGAATCCCAGATTTTCTCTGCATGCTAGTCAGCACCCAAAAGTGTAAGAGCAGGAATAGCTTGGTGCAAGCCTAGGAGTTAGCTGAGATCACAGGAGGGTGTATCAGGCATATTGTAAGTGGACTGGAGCCCTGTGGCTCGGGTTTGCCCTTAGCCTAAGAGAGCTAAGCAAGGGGATGTGTCTGAAGCTGCCTAGCACTCTTTACATTGCCTAAGCGGGTGTGCACGCCATGCACCAGGTTTTAAAGAGGAAAAAAAAATAAAGTAAACCATTTGAGCACTGTGGTTGTGCAGCATGCCCCCGGGCTTAAACAGTAAGTCAGTGGGAAGGGAAAACAGCAGTAGGAAGGTAATCTAGGAGAACTAGCATAGCTGGCAGGTGAAATGTATCAGAATCAGTCAATTACACAGGCAGCAGACTAGCCCAGCCCAGAACACTACTATAAACTACGTAAACACCTTTCCTTCTGGTTTTCCCACATACTCTACACCACCAGTGTATACAAGCGGGGAACTTTTAACAAACAAAAACAACAAAATGATAGGGGCTGCAGCAGCTGTCAGACATCAACATGTGGAAGAGGCTGAGGGTGGTGAGGATGAGAATGCTGTCGACCAACCCACAGTGAGGAGATGGAGTAGGGTATACAGACCCAGGGCAACCTACTAGGGGCTATAAGAGTTGGACATAGTGGAGCGCTATAGGGTGGATAGGGACCTCCTACAACAAATTGTTGAGCTGTGCCAGCCATGCCTGACACACAGAACTAACAGAGGGGAACCCATCACAGTGGATACAAAGGTATGTGTAGGCCTAAGAAGACTAGCCACTGGTACCTGTCAAAGCCCAACTGAGGATATCATGGGGATCTCACAGGCATCCAGGGTATTCCACCAGTTCCTGGATGTCATGTCAGCACATGCCAGTGAACATGTATATTTCCTCTGCACCCGTGAGGTGTTGGCCAGCAATATGTGTCACTTCTACCAAATAGCAGAATACCCTGAGGTAGTGGGTGATATAGACTGCACGCACATACACATCAAAGCACCACCCAGTGATCAGGGTAGGGTCTACATCAACTGCAAGGGCTTCCCCTCCATCAACTGCCAGGTTGTGTGCGATGCCTAGGGCATTATAATGAATGTGTGTGCTGGCTGCCCTGGAAGCTATCACGATTCCCACATCTGGCATCTGACACAGCTGTACTACAGATTTGCCACTGGGGACATCCCTTACGGTCACCTAGTGGGGGATGCTGGTTACACACTGGAGCCATGGCTGATGACACCCATCAGAGATGCACACCCGAACAAGAACACCATAATGAGGCACACACACAGACCAGAATTATAATAGAGCATGTGTTTGGGATGCTCAAGTCACGGTTCCAGTGCCTGGACACACCCAGTGGAGTCTTGCAGTACTCAACAGCTACATGTACTCAAATTGTCATTGTATGTGCCATGCTACACAATATGATCCTGTGAAAACAGCTGCAGCAGGAACAGCACGGGGCAGGGCCACACAGCCCCCCAACAATGCCAAGGCCTGCACAGGCACAGAGTGACTCAGAGGAGGAACAACCTGAGCCTGCCCCAGTAGGCAGATGGAGGAGTGCCCAGTATGCCCTGGCCTTGGCAAAGAGGCAACACATAGCACATACACTAACACAGTAAGGACCCAGGGAATTATAACTCTCTCTGACTCACACATACATTAAAAGGGATGCCAAACATGACACTACCTGTGCTCAACCATGTATAGGGAGTGTACTATGTGCATCCAATATAGACAGCCATCCAGCACCATCCTCAATACTGGCACACTCACAAGGTAAGTCACTCTCATTACCAATTGCCAAATGGAGTAGTATGTGTTGTTACTTGTATCTATGGTATGGATATGAGCATGCAAGGGAATCGGGTGGCTGAATGGGATGCCAGCAGATAGTAGACACCTATAGTGGCAGCATGAGATTTGTAACAAATATTGGTGTCACCATAGTAGCCAGTACTACACATGGTGACAAAACCCACTGCAAGAAATTTGCTGGGCCACATGTGTTTCCATATGACACACACGCCAATCGGGGAGGTTCACATACCCAACAACAGTCTCAGCCAGCAGGACAGGTATAGACAAACACAAACAAAGGACAAAGGTTGTGCTAAGACCTCAGAATGATGCCTATGGGTAACCCCCTTCAGGCCTACACAGACAGACTACATCAGGTCCGGCAGTGGGATGTTAGTTCTGAAGGGTAGGAAGTCAGAAACTAATATGTAGGTCAATCAAATCTAAGACCTGTAGTACTCTGATATGCCTCTAGTCAGCATGATAGGTTAGAATACGGAATGAAATTGAGTACCTGACATACCAGTACAGTCATAGCAAATGTGTACAAGTGTCAGGTGTGACGCCCCCAGTCCCATGTAAAAATGTAGAAACAGTCAGGTCTGCCCCTCCAATCCTGTGTAGACATGTAGAAACAGTCAGGTGTGCCCCTCAATCCTATTCAGAAATGTAGAAACAGTCAGGTGTACCCCCCAATCCTGTGTAGAAATGTAGAAACAGTCAGGTGTGCCCCCCAATCTCATGTAGAAATGCAAAAACAGTCAGGTGTGCCCCCCAATCCTATGTAGACATGTAGAAACAGTCAAGTGTACCCCCACAATCCTACTTAGAAATGCAGAAACAGTCAGGTGTGCCCCTCAGTCCTGTGTATAAATGTAGAAACAGTCAGGTGTGCTCCCCCAATCCTGTGTATAAATGTAGAAACAGTCAGGTGTGCCCCCTCCCCAATCCTGTGTAGAAATGTAGAAATAGTCAGGTGCGCCTACCCCCAATTCTATGTAGACATGTAGAAACAGTCAGGTGTGCCCCCCAATCCTGTGTAGAAATGTAGAAGCAGTCAGGTGTGCCCCCCAATTCTATGTAGAAATGTAGACACAGTCAGGTGTGCCCCCCAATCCTATGTAGAAATGTAGTAACAGTCAGGTGAGCCCCCCATTCCTATTTAGAAATGTAGCAACAGTCTGGTGTGCCCCCCAATCTGATGTACACATGTTGTAACAGTCAGGTGTGCTCCCCCCAAATCCTATGTAGAAATGTCGTAACAGTCAGGTGTGTCCCCCCACCAATCCAATGTAGACATGCAGTAACATGTATGTGTAGGTATAATAACAGTGGAGCACAGATGACCAGAGTTGGCCAAGGTAGCAGGATAGATTGTAGCATTTGTACAATATGCAGGTATGTGTGTGTTTCATATTGTGTGAGAGTGGTCAGTATGTATGCATGTTGAGGTTTGACCTGGTGGCCATTGCCCACTACTGCCGATGACAGGGCCAAGTCCTCACAACTGCAGTGCCAAAGACAATCCCCCCAGTATAACACATGCTAGCAGTAAGCCATTGTAAATGTATGGTGGTAATATGTGTTACCAACTGAAATATGGACATGGCATGACTGCTGGGCTACATATACAAGCAGTACACAGGGAAAAGTACCCCAGACGTACAGTATATAATGTGTAACTGTGAAGTAGACACACCCTTGGAATTGTACATACAGGTATGCATCACATTATCTGGGCTTGTAGTAGGGAATACCGATGTCGTCTGGCCTAACACTTGCAGATCACAAAGGTGATAGGACTCATGCATTAGGAAATGGCTGCTGTCCCTCCACAAGCCAGCATAACTGGAATGCCCCATGCATATCTATGAGTCAGATACAAGTAGTGCCCATAGTACACATGCACCCAGCTCACCCAAACACCACCCACATGTACCACTCTGGTCGTATCCCTCCTGTTGGGAATGGGTACAATATGAACCCAACCTGTGCATGGCAATAGCAAAAGAATGCAGCATGCAGTGCAGGTGTCCCATGCAGGTGTGTCCTTAGCTGTAAGTAGCACCCTGCGAGTATCCACACCACCTGATCAATACTGATAGAAAGTATTGACATGAACACCTAGCACACCTACCCTGTCACCCCAGGAAAATATACTGTATGGCAGTCTGGGACTGTAGGACTGACAGAATGCAATGGCCTGCTACAGCTGGCCTGCATCACCACCAAATGGCCTACAGGCCTCTGCAAAAGGCCCGTGTCTCACCTGTACTGCCAATGTATGTTATGTCATGGACACCCAAATAACAACATAACACACTCCACATAAGCCATATGCAAGGCCATGTGGACAAACCACAGTAACATGTCCACCATGCCCCACTGCATGAACTGTGGACCAACACCAAAACACAGCTGTGATGAGGTTATAACTATAGGGAAAGTATCAGAGAATGTATGCATAATGTATGGAAGAGGATAGAATAATAGAGGGGGTGTGGGTGTATGGGCAGCATGGAATGTGCAATGTTCAACACACAGCCATGTGCACATATTATCCCTGGCTGCAAACACAAAAATGGGTGGCTACAAACCCACCAGTATACCACAATAGGGGTAATGTCCTGATTTATGACCCCTGCCTCTGGGTAACCTGTGTGAATCTGTACAGCTGTGAGGTATTGCCACAGCAGGATAAGGTCATATTGTCACGTTGATGGCTGTACAAGTATGGGATCCTCTGCCAGCACTGTACCAAGGTGCTGAACTGGATACACAGACCCAGCAGCAAGTGTCTCCAGCTCCCCCTCCAGAATGGCATAACTTTCCATAAATATGTAGGCATTTGACCACAATACTGGACACAGCTGCATTCACCCTGTGTTCCACAAGACATCACTGTGAGCAAAAATGGCCACCTGACAGGACTTGAGGACATAAACCATCACAGTATATAACAGTACACATGTCTGAATATCTCTGCTAACACCAGTGCCATCTAGCAGAAGCAGCACAGACACAATCACCTACACTACACACTATCCCTTGCACAGTTTGACCCTATATTGCCAACTGATCTATAGATATCCTGCAGAAACAGTTTGCTACCTGTAGGTGTAGAACACAAAAGTCTGCACTGGAATACAAACTACCTGGAATGGATCCACACATTCAATACAGAAGGGCTACTGGCCATGCTCACACACTTGGAGAAATGAAGGCAATGTCAGACAACGTCATTCTGAAAGGTCATACTGGGCATGCTCACACACTTAAACAAATAAAGCCTATATCTGGCAACAACAGTGGACCATACATATCTGACAGTTGCAGATGTTAGTGCATACAATCCTCAGTATGTACCAGTCATGCTTTGCACACACATTGGATAGGAATGCACGCATACATCCAAGGACAACACACTATAATATGCCAAAAGTACACATACATATATTTGTGGAAGAGAATGACAGTGACAAAGAGCCTTCTTTCATAAGGCCTGTCCCACCCAGCACACAGCCAAATGGCTACAACCACATGATGTGTAAATGTGACTCACTGTAGATATTAGCCACTGGCATCCCTCACCTTTACAGACTATGTGGTGCAAGTTGTAGCAACAGTCATATTAATAACACGTACTATACATTTGTGGAAGTAAAGGTAGTTGTTCTATACTAATCAATATGTGTATTGACAGATATATTGGAAAAACAACAGCTGTCTTTACAGTGGTCATGGTGTAGCAGTTAAGTGTTGTGACTATAGTGTACAGGGTCCTGGGTTCAAGACCTGCAAGGGCTGTTCATTTTATTGCTGGGCAGAACAAGTGCTGTTGGATACAGAGTGGTTAAGGCAGTTTTGAGCAGCTTTAAGTGGGTTTGCGTAGGTATGAGTGAAGCTAAGCAGTGCTAAGCTATGGGTAAACGTACGGGCGATTACACAGTGTAGGCTTCGCTTACCAGTGCGCAAATCAACTTAGCTGTTATATTGGAGCAATGCTGATACCTGCTAAGCATGACTTAGCCATGGTAACCAGTTCTCTCCATCCAGTCCGATAACATAGCAGGGTAATGACATCTGTAATAAGTGTAGGTACACAGCTATGACCACCTGCAGCGATGCATCATAGTACTGACACATGTGTACATGTGAATTACTGAGGATAGCAGTGTCTGTGCATTAGCACACCTGCACTTGGGAATTCCATGATGGCCTTCACAACTACTGCAAAACCCATTGTCATAGTCAGTTGTGGCTGCTGTTATATGGGACATCACATGTACCCTGTTATGCTCCTCTCCCTACTGGCTACATGAGCCTTGCAGTACCAGCACATCAGTGTTGTACAACTGGGTTGATAGGCATGGGATACCCATTGAGTTCTGGCAAGTGTGTGTATGTGTGCATGTCCATATATCTGTAGGGTACCACATTCCAAGTCCACATATTCCTATTACAATACCCATTGCCACACAGTAGTACAGATAGTGTTGTTGCTGCCCATAGGTGAGGCATGACAATGCAACACCCTACTATGCCTGTGGCATTTGCATTAGATGCATATCCCTGTAGTACCACTGTTGAGATATACAATGGGTTGTATCACAGTCATGGGCAATGTGTGATGGTGGGTATGTCAGAGTGTTATCATGGGTTTCAGGGAGTTCAATATCCACTGGGGGATGTGGTTGGTGTACACACTGTCATTACATCAAGGTACACCCAGTATATGTCCCATGTACAACTTTATGGTTACCACTGTCACCACCAACCTTACAGGTAACTGATAGCACAATCCAGCCCTGTTATGCATGTGCTGTGTGCAGCCTACCTGCTACACATTGGACACACAGTCAAGTTAGTTAGCAGCGATAGGCCCAGGTCTCTCAGATGTGTGTCTGCCTGTTATGTGTCTGTTAATGTGTATATGAAGGTATGTCACACTATGTATTGTCCATATACACCCATTACATCCCCCATTAGCATACTGTACACGTCTGGGGATGTCCTGCATGTAACATGTAACCTGGAACACACCTCACCCTAAACACTGTGTGGTGTGTGCAATGAAAGCCCACACTTCAATAGCACTACATACTTAGGTAAGGGTCTAGTCCCAGTGTTGCCAAGTAAGAGTGTGTGTGTGTGTGTGTATGTGAATGGGTCTACATCAGGTTACAGATTATGCATGTCCCAGCGGGTCACCTGTCCATGTAACACAGGCAATAACTGCTATGCAAACCTGTGACATGTGTTTAACTGTACACCAGATATGTGACAGCCATGGTGTCACCACAGTGCCATACCCCATTGTGGAATATGACTGCAGACCATCCTCCTGCTGACACATGTACACCTACAAAACAAATGGATAACATTAGGGAGACCACAATCAACCAGTGTTACTAACAGCTATAATGCATCATTGCTGGATGGCTACACTACCTGACATGTATGCATTAAACTTTAATCCTGACAACATGTTACACTGCAGTACTTTGGTACACTGTAGTACAGTCACCATATGCATCAGAACCGTATTCGCCTGTCCCTGCATCAATGGTATAGATGACAGGGATGTGGCACAGGTATCATCATATGCACAGGGTGTGTTGTTGGTTTGCCAGAGGCCAAGGGTGGGCCATACATTTGACACCATGTGTGTGAGTGATGGGTGTAATGAGGTGAACTGGGTGTGGTGATGTGGTGTGTGCATGTATGGGGTTGCCCTAAGTGTCTTTGTATAGTGTGTGGGTACGCACGCACACAGTTCTGCCATGTGGATGCCTTACACAGGTGTTTATGGACAGCTGCAGACCATACCTTGTAGGATGTGCAGTTAACTGCATCCAACCATGGACACATGGACTGTGCCTGCCAGGGGTTCCATGGGCAAGTCCAGGTCTGGGCCTCGATGTGCTACTCTCCCCTGATGATGACAGATGTCCACTGGAACCAGGTCCCTCCTGGGACTGGCCAGGACCATGTGCTCATGGTCTGCTGTGGTGTGGTGTGGACAGCACCCTCCCTACAGTGCCGGGGCTGATACTGCCACTACTGGAGCCACTTGGTGTCGTATCACAACCATGTTTACTGCCAGCTGTTGGTGTTGCTGGCATATGCCCACACAGCCATCGCCGCACTCCCACCACATGTTCAAGCATGGACATAACACGGTCGATGAAGGCCATCATCTCACCAGACCATCTATCCATGAGCTCAGTATAAGCACGGATGGCACCAGACAGTTCACGGAAGTTGTCACTTGCAGATGTGAGGACAGACCTCTGCAGTCTCAGGCCCTGTCTGGTGCAATGTTCCATACATGCCTGCACCACCATGACAGCCTGAAACATGCGCCTGGTGGTACCAGTTGTGGCGCGTCTGCCAGGGACATGTTGTCCAGTTGCCCTACCATGAGCACCCTGGACATCTGCCTATGTGGTGCCCTATTGGACATCCAGCTATGCCTGCTGTGACCAGACACAGTAGGCATGGTTACCACATTCTCCTATGCACTGCCAGCAAATGCCAGCTGCCCCTCCACTATGACCCCTGGAGATGAGGTATGTATAGGGACTGAAACTGTGTGTGGGGTTAGGGTGGCTAAAAAGGGGATGTCAAATGATGGTGCTGTTTCAGCCCCTGACAACCCCACCTGTGCCTCAACAGTACTATCATCATCTTTGGTATCTGTATGGACACCAACATCAGATTGCATGCAGGAGGGACCCTGACCCACTTCACCACCTGTGGGGGAAAACAAGAAATGCACTTTAAGACCTGTACAGCATTGCATAACAGTACACACACACACACACACACACACACACACACACACACACACACACACACACACACACACACACACACACACACACACACACACACACCACCTTAATACCTACCTGTCCATGACTTTACAGACAGTCCCACGTTTATTCCCATGCGTTCTCCATCCTGCATCACACTTGGTATCATGCATTCATTAATACCACTCATTAATGTATCATTCCTCTAAATGCCTAGACAAGTGATCATAACACAAGACCTGTTACTCCATTACCTCCCTAACCTGAGTGGATTGGTTTTATATGGCCTAACTGCTGACATTCAGTGTTCACCCTGTGCATGTCTGGACAGCGTGAGCATGGCCCCTATATGAGAAGGGCTACTATGTTCACTCCATAATATCATGCACTGGAGTGTCATGTGTAAGTATTGCTCAGTACATGCCAAATATGCTGCTCAATCAACCTATCGTGACAACTGTATAATATGGATACACTCCCTGCTGCTGTCTAGTAATTCCCCAATGCATCTGTAGTGCTGCATACGTGGGTTGTCAGTCACCTCTCTGCTGAATGCAATATTAAGGGTATACCTGGTGTCTACCTTCCCTCCCAATGCATGTTCCATGCTACAGATCTTATTATACTATCAGCTGTCCTGTGATTATACACATGGCAAGTATTCCTGGTGTGTCCTGTGTCAGTCCATGTCCATGTACTGCACAATCTCAAAGGGAAATACTGCTGTATGAACAACCCCACAATCACACATGTGCATACATGGACACCCACACAAACACACACACATGCACACATGCATCCTACATGCATCACCCTCCCTCCACTTCACTAGAGTGCCCCTGCAGACAAAATAACCACCCACTGAGACACACACACACACATACAGGTGAGGTTGCACAATGATAGTACACACAGTCCTTCTAATACCATCTGTCAACATGCATAACATCTGGTACATGACAGCATGTAGTGCAGCTATAGTCAATCCATGTTAGCAACAGTATACATGTGTGTGATGCATGTGCTGTGTTAGTAGGTGATGCCCCTTCCCCTGGATAACACTGCACCCATGTACACAGTATTGCTCTGCACCTGTTCTGTACCCTGCCATGTACTGTACATCCAACCTCACAGGTGTACTACCCATTGCTGAATGTGTAGTATTGTGTCAGTTATGTCAGCTCTAATGCTCACAGCCCCTATGTTTTTCAGCAACACATACCTGGCATGTGGACAGCTGTCATTTGTAAATGTCTGATGTCTGATTTACAGATCTCAACATCAGCGGAGCATGTATGAACAATCCAATACATGATGCACCCTTCCTTAATCTCCGATGGGACCACATCACCGCATATATTAACAGTACATGAGCCCGATATGTGACATATGTCCTGTACATTCACATGCAGTGTCTACGGAATGTGTTAGGTGTGTGGATTGCTGACCACGATGCATACACACCATGTGTGCATATGTGTGCACACCCTTATCATGATGGTTTGTTGCACCTATTGTTATGTGGACTACAGCAGTGACTACTCCTGGCAGGGCTATAGAAGCATGGGCCATCTGTATTTGCCAGTGTACGTTCAGTCTGCCCTACACATGTCCCCCAAATCTGCATGATTGCAAGGTCTACTCATGGACACATCCCTTGGTGTTCACACACTGCTGTCACTATTGCTGTGGGATAGGGTGGCACAGTTCCTGAACCTGAGTGTGTGCAGATACAGCCATTCATAGCATCCTTAGGATCCCTGCTGCAGTGAACTGGTGTGTGATGCTGACACCCCCTCCCCACCTTCAGCCTTTTTGCAGATGCTTGACAAGTAAGGCCTACACACGTGTGTCAGTTTGCAGTGTCCCATACACTGCACATCACATGTTACAGCCTAATCCCAGCTGATAATGTGAACCACAGTAATGTGTTATGCCATAGTGTAACTCTGTAACAGTTGCCATTGTACTGCAGGTATATACACTGTTGCTTCACTGTATACGGGTGATGTTTCACACATGTCCCTACTGTAGGCCATGTCTCCCACCATTATGTTACTCCCTGTGGACACATTCCAATATGACAGGATGTTCGTTATCTTGCAGGTGTCTGACATACCCTTCCAATACCCCATCATGGTTACCACTGTGATGCCGTGCATTTAACAGCAGCAATATGTACACATGTACAGCATGCATTCTGGATTGGTGTGTTAGATGTGTGCATGGAATATACCATAGCCATTACATGCATGGTGTATTGGCAAGCATCAACATAAACCATACTCACCGGCTACAGGCTGCTGCCTTGGTGGTATACCAGAGGGACCTACATATGAGGGTGAGAGATGCAAAGTCAGTGATCACACCTGTGGCATTACTACAGGGTGGGTGCAGTATTATAGTACATCAACAGTACATATCCAGAATACTGCCACATACGCACATGTCTATCACTACTATGCAGCAACAAACTATATCTATGACATGTCAGATATGCATGTTCTACCTGTACAGATGCAGATGCATATGCAACAGTAGTCTACTGATGTGCCCTGTGGCCTTACCTGCATGCTCCTCAGCCGGTGTGTGGGTAGCACCCACCCCCACAATGCTGTCTGGCAGTTGTTGGCTATGCGGACGGGCAGGTGTCATGAGGTTAGTGAGGAGCTCCATGTGTCACTGGAGGATGGATGGCATGGCCCCCACTGTTGTGAGTTGATCCCATGGACTGCAGCAGCACACCTATGGGCATTGCAAAGCAGGTCAGAACAATGATGCCAGACCTGCTCATAACTGTGGTTGTGCAGTCTGACATCATTGACCTGTGCACTAGGTCATTCCACAGGGCAGTCTGCTCCTGCTGCTCATGGGTGGCTTGGCCAAATAGGACAGGGTAGTGCTGGATTAGGTGGTTTATCACTATGTCGTTCTCAGCAGCTGAGTAAGCCAGGAGCCATCCATGTGACATCTTGCCTGAAAGACATAAAGGTGGAAACAGGTCTGAGCAACTCATACAGCAAGGTTACCACAGCTCTTAATACACATCTCTGTCACCCCTGCACTATGTCAGCAACAACAAAGTGTACACACAACTCAATAGGTATGGCTACTGATTTCCTACCAGTGGGACAGATATTGTGTTGTACCACACTTTGTGCTATGTGTTTGTGGCCATGTTCCCTGTGTGGATACTATCATTGCTGGCCTGTTACAGACTATTCATATGCATGCCATTGTCAGGGCCACTATGGTTCCATATATGCCTGTGGTATGCTTTCTATGTGATTGCTGCACATCTGAAAGTTTGTGTTATTGGGGATATCTATGCATGCTGTTGGACATGTTCTGGGATTGTGTAGACTATTACTCCCCACATATGTTCTATAACAGTGACACAATAGCATGTTTAGGGAATATTTGCCAGCAGAACCACCTCTACAAACTCATCTGACCATGTTACAAGGCCATATCACATGTGGGACCCACCCTGGGGCCTCCTCATGTACTGGTCCAGCACTACCTTCAGATGGAACCAACTCAGGGGATGTTGTCCCCCCCTGGGGGCACATACAGACATGATCTTGTCCCCCGAGGTCTGGTCCAGGATCTGTTCCATAGCGGGCTCCACAGACACATGTGGGATGTACTACATCACCTTGAGGCACCCAGTCCACATTCACATGGTCCACATGCTCCTCCTGCTCAGCCTCCAGACCAGGCACCTTTAGGACGTGGACTGCTGTTGTGAGTAGCAGTGGGTGGAAGGCTTGTTCCCATTGTGTCTATATTGGGGCCCATGGGGTTTTCACATCACGGACCACACACACCATCCAGGGTGTTTACCCACCACATGTGTCATATACCACCCCTGTAGGCTGTCCTCTATATCTACCAATCCGGACCACCTCCACAACTATACCTGCCATGCTTCCCCATATTCCCATTCCCTACTTCAAAGACAAGGGCAATGTGGTCCCAACAAGGGGTTCACATGTGACATACCCGTCCATGTTGCGCACACTGACAACTGTATATATCTGTGTGTATTGCTATTTGTGCTGTTCTCTCACACATAGCATGCAGCACTGTGGTGGTAATATAGGGGACATGTATTTACATACATATATATGTGTGTGCATTTGCATATATGTAGACATGTGCATATAGGTATATATATATATATATATATATATATATATATATATATATATATATATTTATACACACACATATACATACCTATATATGAGGTACATTCAGCCATAAGGTCCACAATCTTACAATACCTTCCTGCACAGCTGCACTGTTCTGCCTTGCTACAACACAGACAGATGCCACATATGGACACAGCCTAATATTAGGGGGGTATATGTAGGGCCAGATTGCAGGTAACCCTGTTACACACCTACGGCATTCCAGCATGCTGCCATACAGGTTAACCTGAGTATTCTACAAGTGGTGGGCTGTGGAACCCAAGTGTCCATAATTATGACATTACTTCCACCACCAGCTATTGGCCACAGTAATATACATGTTTCCCATTACACAACAGACACTATGATGGCTTACATCTTATCAGTCAGTGCTGCTCTGCACAGTTGATGGTTATGGCCCACTACCCACAGGGACAGACTCTATTGTCTTTTGCAGTTGTTCAGCTGAACATCATTACAATAACACCTGATAGCACATATAAATCATTCCACATCATCTATCTCATTATTATAGACCAGTTACTAAGTCAATTACATGCATATATACTTCACATACCTGTTGTGGGAATGATGTATCTTCTGGATAGTTTACTGGATGGATTTTTGTTGTTGTGTTTTTATTTTTCCTTTCACACACTCTCTCTCTATCTATCTCGGTCTCTCTCCAGTAAATGGATTGAGATGCTTTGAATAGATTGCAGCATGGATTTTGTAGGTGATGCACATGCTCAAGTGATAGCCTCTACACCAATCAGTGTGCTCCACTTGCTGCCTGCATGCAATTACCATAACAATTAAAACTGTCATGGCAACCCACTACTATAAATCCCTACATTATGTGGGCATGGTCCCTTTACCTTTCCTGTATGGTGGACATCCTTCCTGTGTGTGGGCAGCAGTGTTATAGACAGCAGGTAGCAATACCTCTTACAAGAGAACATTCACACTCAGGCCAGCTACATATTTGTATGAGGTTCTAGAACTACAGACAGAGTGTGAGTAGTGTTGTATACATTGTATAGCACCAGTGTTAACGGGTTTGCGTGTGTACATACTAGTTTAACATGGAATGCAGTCTGTCTGCATAGCTCTCAACTTTGGGCCTATCTGCTTGATGGCCAGAGGTGTGCCTATTATGTTTTGTCTGTCCACCACACAGGTCTTGTGTCAGATATATCACTGGCAGTGTGTGTGTTGAGTGCTATCAGTACATGGCTACATCCATTTCTGTTTCTAACTTCATATTCCTGACTAAGGGTATGTTGCAGACTATCCTGTAACACCATTGACTTGCTTTGTGTATAACAACAGTATTTCACATATGGGCCTGTGTTCCAGCCTCTGTCCTCCACCTACATACCAGGCTTTATCCATATGACATGCTGTCATGGGTGGTTATGTAGTGGGCTGTGAGTATGTCATGCTGCCATTCCTGCCATCAGTCCACTGCTGTTGTGGACCCCACATATATTGGGGGGTTCAGCTACACAATAAATGTGTGCCCTTATGCACTCCAAAGGCCAGTGTATGTAACAGTGGTATATGGCCCTGTATGTCAGTCCATGGGGGAGGATGCACCATAACTAAACTAGGCTGTTACAACATGTGGCGGTATCAGGGGTAAGCTGGCTTAAGGTATCTGGATGTACATTACCATACAATTTACCTTGGGTAAATGCAGGCCTACTGCTTCCTGCCATATAGACTGCTCTGTTTGTCAGTGTGATTGTGATGGTGTCATTTATGCCTTGGTATGTAACAGATACATTCCATTATGACAACTGAGGTCTTTACCCCATAGGGAATGTGTACAGAGTGGAGATAGAGGCTGCTGGATATACATCTGCATTACTTACTGTTGATTGATTGTTCTTCTGTAGCCCAGTCTGTCTTTACTATTGTACTACTTGAAGGCCTTGGCCTGGATAGCAACATATGTAAACCTTTCCAGAACACTGTATTAATATAAATGTTTCACAGTTGCTTTGTCTGTTTATATGCATGTCAGAGTCTGAACAGCTATATGACATGGCATATACAACTGTAATAGTACACAGATAAAGCTTTCTCATGTATGCAAACCTGTGTGTGGTGTTATATCCTTTGACCTCTCTGTGGGTATATGCTGCAGTCAACAATTGTCATTTGTATGGGTGGCTCATACAGTGTCCAGTTAGTAAGATGGACACTGTAGGCATAGTGGCTGTTCCTTATTGTGTGCACCTTCTATATATGTATCTTCCTATACATATCTCTGTGTGTGTATGTGTAGTTATATATATATATATATATATATATATGTATCTGAATATATCAGTCTGTGTATATGTATCTTAGGAATGTTGATTGCTTCCACATTGTACATTCCATATGGTAGCCAGACTGTACTGCATATGTTACTGATACCAGCCCGACATCATACAGGTGAGATGGAGTGTTGTTAACATCTTGTGCCGATGTTGTGTCAGGTCCTGGTTATGGGATTTGCAGCAGTTGGTATTGTATTGCAGGGTAGATATGTTTGGCTGTGGGGTGATATCTATACGTACAAGACATATGTTGTTTGGGCCCCCTCACCCCCATTAATGGTACATGTGGACATATATGTTTTTGTTATGTTCTCTTTTATATCTATATATATATGCCTGTATATACACATATAGATATATATCTCTGCTTATATATATATATATATATATATATATATATATATATATATATATATATATATATATATATATATATATATATATATATGTATGCATATGTATGCATACAGATATAAGTATATATAAATTAAAATATATATATATATATATATATATATATATATATATATATATACATATATAGATATGTTATATCTATTTATATATATATATATATATATATATATATATATATAGACACACACACACACACACACACACACACACACACACACACACACACACACACACACACACGCATACATCTACATGTTTACATACATTTACTGCACTGTTGAATGACTGGGCTGGATGAAATGTTTGTGAAAACATCAGTGTTATGTATATCTGACATGGCTTAGTGGTAAATCACTTTGGCTATGATGTGCAGGGTCTTTGGTTTGAGCCTTGCAACGGCTGTTTCTTTTGTTGCTGGGCAGAACAAGGGCCATTGGATACAGAGTGATTAAGGCACTTTTAAGCAGTTCTAAGTGGGTTTGCATGGGTTTGCGTGGAGGTAAGCACTGCTAACTTGTGGTTACAGTTTCTTATACTGATTTAGCTTCTCAATTGCTTAACCTGTGTAGGCATTGCTTACCCCCATGCAAACAAGCTTAAACCCGCTTACTGCTGCTTAAAAGTGCTTACTCCCACTTACCACTGCGCTAATTTCTCTAAAAGAAAAGAAAAAAAGGTTAATAGGAAAGTGGTGAAAAAGGGGCACAAAGAGTAAAAGACAGTAGGGAAAATTGCTAGGGATGGGCAGGAAGGGTGTAGGGAAGGTCCATAGCTGCCCATTTCTTCTACAGCAACAGCTGTGTATATACACTGAATTTGGAGGTAGATTTGGACACTCAAACCCCTAAGAGAGGAGTGAGGACAAAAGTAATATGTTGTGATGCCAATTAGTCCGGATTACATGTGTCCAGTGGGCACATGTGCGAAATGGACAGCTATGTATGAGGCAAGATTTTTTTGGAAACAGATTGCCCTTTTTTTCAGGTGAGAGTAGGATGTTGGGGAGGGATAGTAGGTTTATTTGAGGATAAATTGGGTATCTTAACAGACAAGACAAACAAGATGCATACAGGGGCAGTATATGACACATTTGGGGGGTAAAGACCTTGATGGGGAGTGGTGTTGGGGAATCGGAAGCCCATGAGCCCCCTAGTGGAAACAGTGGGACAGAGGTCCCCACCCATGGGCATGTACCACTGCACCTTCACAGCTCCGAAGGTAGCTGTGCGGGGGGCTGCATCGGAGAGCCAGGTCGACCCTCTAGTCATAACATGCAGCCCTCGAGCTGGTGTAGCAGGTCTCCAAACTGCTGATTGAGCTTTCTATGCACCACTACCTGGACCTGACGACAGGTGATAGGTTCCTGTCCATGCTGCTCCCAGTGTGGGCCGAGCCCCATCCCCTGAGGCAGTTCCACTCGAAGGTGGAGCAGGACCAACAGATGAGGAGGTCCCGGGTTGGGCCCCAGATGTGCTGGTACCTGGTGCCACGGCTAGCTGAGGTGAGACAGGTGGGTCTGCTGGGACCCACATTCCCATACAAGCTATGGTGTTTATGTTTTATCAACATATGTGGGTTAGTGTCAACACATTCCAGGATTAGGTATAACAGCATGCATAGATATTCCCATTAATCCAGACACCATATATGGAACAGTTGCATAGCAAACAGAATGCATGCATATATGGGACCACCATGGTAATTACAACAGCATGCAGGTACATTGGTGACATCATGCCACCAATGTTGGAGTATTTCAACTTAGCACATGCACAGAAAAAGATTTAAATAATTATCAAACAATAGGACATATGTCCCAACAGGGTCTATATTAGATCACTGACTGCTTAAAAAAGCGAACGGTGATTAATCAACCCTATGTAAGCAAAAGCTTACAATCTCGAACTGTCAGAACAGCAATTTATTTCCTAGGAAAAAAACATTGCTGTTCCAAAACACATACACACAAAATAAGCACACCAAACAAACAGCAATCCACACACATACACCTAAAATCTTACACCTAACCCTACACTAAACTATACACACACCAATGACTATCCCCTTACCTTAACCCAAACCCTGACCCTAAGGTCCATCACTATCGCACACTCACCTCACCCACTCCCTAACCCTAACTCACCTAACCCACCCTAACCCTCATGTCCACACAATCGCACACTTACCTGAACCTGACCCGTAACTTTCCACCACAGCACTGAAAATACAGAAGCAAAGGAAACAGACAACCAAATTCTTTCCCTAGGAAAAAATTTGGTTTTCTGTTGCTTTGATATTTTAAGCATTCGCTGCATAGGATTCGATATTAGAACATTCGAAGGTTTGCAACCTCGATGTTCTAATATAGACCCATCCCAACATTACAGTGAAGTCATCATGTACCAATTGAGTTGGGTATTTAGTTTATTGTTGCAGATATGGTGGGGGGAAGAGAAAGATGTCAATTAACAACTAGTATATTCCTGTAGTTTGCATTACTTTCCCAGGAAGTGCTGTTATCTGTACCTTACAAGTATTACTATACTACCCTATTGCCTTAGTTTGGTCAGTGATATGGCTATCGACAACTATATACATGAACTGGTTTTACCTGAAGTATACACCTCTTACCTGGTATACCTGTGGAGGAATTGTTTGTTAACACTAAATAACTGTTTCTACACATACTCCAGGATTCCAGGTTGATGTTATGCACATACCTGTCCATCTCTTTTTGCACAGACTCTGGCCGTGTCTTGACTACATGCAGGTGAACCGGGACATATGTAGACTATTACTCTCTTCAACCTTTAGTGACTTACAACATGCTTATACAGGATTTTCTAGACAGTTATATTATGTAGCACAGTGTGGGTGACAGGGATGAGTGATACCTTATTATTCAGAGCAACTGCAACATTCACAATGCCATACAATACCAGAGTAAACAGTACTAGAACAGAGGATCAATCTCTTATTTCTAGGCAGAGTGTTCGCATCTGACAGACCTGTGGGAGCAATGTTTGTTAACACTACCTGAATGTTGCCACACAAAGTACCAGATTTCACATTAGTATTATGCACTAATATCTCACTCTGTTACTGTACACACTCTGGTCACAGCTTGACAACATGGGGGTGTAGATGGGACATACATGACTTATTACTCTCATAACAGTTTGGGGAGTTGCTAAAGTGACAGGTTTGGTTTTATAGATGTGTGACAATCAGTTGTGTTTCTTGTTTGCAGCCTATATGTCTGGGATCATCCCACTGATTTCCCTGGGGGACACAGTGACAGGCAGCAGATATGGGCCAATTTACTGAGCATTCTTGACATATCTTTACAGTTGTTTGGTACGATTCTGTATGCAGACTACTACCACTCCCAGGATTCGAACCATGGCTGTGTGTGCTAAAAACACAATAGTTCACATCTCAGTTTCGTGTGCTATTTGGATTGTGTTGTCTGTCGTTTCATTGTTTTCTGTCTATGTCTCAATCAGTTTTACTAAATGACCTCTGGGGATTACACCAGTCATATACAGACATTCCTACACATTTTATTTATGTTGCACAGTGTGGGTAACAGTGCTTAATACAACAGTACTATTGCATAATTGCAAATCTACATTACCATATGATACCAGAGTAAACATATGCAGTCCAGCAGTTAGACCTTTATTGTCAGGCTATTATGCTTTTATTTACATACAACCTATATGAGACTCTTCCTACCATATTCTCTAGTGTATGCAGTACTTGCCTTAAACAATACAGGTTTTATACAGGCAATTAACTTACTAATACTTTTAGATTTATTTCCTATGACAGTACATGCAGGAGTATTACTAACCTGCCTCACGTCACAACCACTCCAAGAGACATCCATGGGCCTCCTGGTTTGCAGCCCACTCACATGCTGCTGTGAAAGACATAAGAGGAATATTTAGCCATACCTATCCATAATATACATGAGCTGGCAATTATTAAACAGGTAGTGGAGTGATACTTACACACATCTGGGACCTCCCATTTCTTCCTAGCCTCTTGGATCCACGGCTCCAAGAGATCCCCCTTTTGCCGCTTCAGGTCAGCATAGTTATGCCTGACCTGCTCACTAGTTTGGGGTTAGCCAGTGGCACTGTTGAGGTCACGGGAGAG
This sequence comes from Protopterus annectens, assembly GCF_019279795.1. Lineage (NCBI taxonomy): Eukaryota > Metazoa > Chordata > Ceratodontiformes > Protopteridae > Protopterus > Protopterus annectens. Next base: position 1,236,521,331 of record NC_056737.1, on the reverse strand, counting down.
ATGGTCCTAGGCTTCTGCTTTATATTGGGAACCCTGGTACTGACCCTGCATCAGTCTCTGCTCATGGTATTTGACGTGGAGTCCTGCCATGACTCTGGACTCCTGGATGCCCTAGAGCTGCACCTGAAAGCACACACCCTCTCCCATTCCAGACATAGTGCCTACAAGGGGAAGCTATAACCAGTTATGAGATGTATTCCCACCTGTTGGGTTTAAATAGGGCTAGTTTCCCACACTTTGCCGTGATTGGACAGTTTTGAAAAGACTAAACTATGGGAAAACCTGTTTACCTAAGGTTGGCATTGCTTAAAGGGGTATACCAATGGGCAGACATGCTTTAGCTGGCCTACACATTGCTTACACCTACTAAGCTGGACTGTGCACTGCTTAGCGTTGCTTAATATTTAAGTTGCATTATATTTGCATTGTCGCATTGATTTATTATTCATTACGTGTTATATATGTGTTTGGTATCCATGATTCATGTGTACGTACACTGTATGGGGTCCTTGTGTTTATCAGGGGATTTCAACACTTTATTACAATGACACCTCACATCTGGGCTTAATGCAGTACTCCAGTTCACATATTTATGTTATGTAGTAGGTTATACAACATATAACTGTGTATAGATTACTTTGACATGTTAAGTTTGATTTTCCTATAGTGAGGATCTGTTTGATGATACCTCTTTGTTGTGCACTGCTGTGATGGCTTAGTGGTTAACTACTGTGACTGTAGTATACAGGGACCTGGTTTCAAGACCTGCAAAGGCTGTTTATTTTGTTTCTGGCCAGAACAGCAGCTGTTGCATACAGAGTGATTAAGGCACTTTTTAGCAATTGTCAGCGGGTTTGCATGGGTTTGCATGAAGGTAAGCAATGCTAACCTTTGGTTAAATATGCTTACAGAGAGTTAGCTTCAATATTGCTTAACCTGTGTACGCATTGTTTACCCCCGTGCAAATGGGCTTAAACCCACTTACTAGTGCTCACATATGCTTACTCCCACTTACTACTGCTTAATAGTGCTTACACTTGCTTACTAGTGCTTACTCCCGCTTACCACTGCACTAATTTAGACAGTAATGTCTAATTTTTCTTGGGAAGATGGGGGATTTGGAAGCTGTATGGAGTTATCATTCATTACACATTTTACCTTCTATTTGTATCCCTGATTCCTGTGTACATATACTGTATGGGGCACATATGATTATCTGTGGACTTTGCAAAATTATGACACTGACACCTCACATATGCATTTAATGCAGTACTCCAGTTCACAAATATATGTTATTTAGTAGGTTATGCAACTGAAAATATTGGTCATAAAGTGATTTGACATGGAAAGTGCTGCAGTGGGACTTGAACCGGGGATGATTGCTTGTAAGGCAAATGCTCTACCCACTACACTATTGAGTCTTTCAGAATGGTGTTAAAGGATGAGAAGAAGGGTCTTGATATGATGGATAGAGGTAAGGCGTTCCAGTCCTTAGCAACATGGTATGAGTACAGACAATGCCCAGATGATCTGAATTTTTTATCACTGGATTGTAATGACTGATTGGGAACATAGTGCAACATAATGTCCAAGTTTGTTAGCAATATTTAAAGTAATAGCAGTCCACACAAAGTTACATAAAACAATAAAATGATATAAAGCATTCATTTGCTTATATCTTGCTTTTTATCCTCTTCTGCCATTTAAGCTGCATTAACCATAGCTAAGCGATGGGCAAACCCGCGCACCTCAGGTTAAATTTAATCTGTTTCATAAAAAAATAAAGTATCTTTATATTTTTTGTGTTAACTATTGCTCTTGTACATGTAGGGGGATGTTTCTGGGGGTATGCGTACACCTATGAGTGGTCTCGCTCATTCTTTTCAGACTTTCTGCTGTTTTTCATTGCAGGGGCATGTATATTCTGAGAGCTCTGCTCTCAGACATGCTCCCTGCACTCTTACACACTCTGTGTAAGATTAGGAGCTCAGGCAGCGTGCCTTCATTAATATGCATAACGCGCTGCTGTCCTGCTCCTAAACAGCTGCTTCCATGCAGGACTAAGCTAGTCCTACATGGAAGAATAGTAAATCCGGGGGAATGTTTCTGTTAAGTATATTTCTTCTATGTAAAAATCTATGATCACTCATCCACATGCATCAGCTCGTTTCTAAATTATAAACTTCTTGTATTATTGCCTTTATGTCTTTGATTTTAGGAGCATCTAGCAAACTCCACTTCAAAGTAATTGGCTTTTTTTCACAACTAACCTCAGTAGATCTACTTAGAATGGCCATTGGAGAAAATTATTTATTTTATTTTATTTTTTATTCTTCATTTGTTTACCACGGTGGTACAACTGGGCTTTTGGCCAATTTTCTGCGGAGGCCCGGGGAGAAAAGCTCCACAAAGATAATTAAACAAAGCCATGTTTTAAGAAGTTTTGACAAATACAAGAAATATTTTTAGATGATATAACAATGAAAGTGCCTTATACACTTATTTATGCAGATAATTACATGAAGATGTAACCACTGATGCATAGCAGGTACATCATAGTTTTGTCTGGTGACATAGAAGAAAAGTAGATAAGCAATAACTTGAAAAGAAAGAAGAGGAAAAATAAAACTGACATCATTGGACAGGTATTAAAAAGCAAAGATGTATAAGAGTTGAAAGGTGGCAGTAATCTAGATGTAGAGGAAGGTTTGAAGTGATAGAAAGGGAGAACGTTTTAGCCTGGTTTAGTGCAGGAGAAGAGACAGGTATTATTTAGGTGTTCGCTCAGCATTATCTTGAATTTGGATGAGTTGGATATGTTGAGTATGTTTTGAGGCATAGTATTCCAAGAGTTTGATATTTTGTTGGTGTACAATGAATCATGGTTATTATTGGGTATAGTTACCTTTATTAGGAGTTATTGGGAGGATCTTAGAGTCCGACAGTTGGTATGGGGTATGATAAGTATGATAAGGTCAATAAGGACTTAACATTTGTCAAGGGTGGTGTAGGACAGAGTGTGCTAGAACTAGTTGTTTAAAGGTGAGTAGATTAGGAAGTTCTAGGAAGTTAGGATTTCTGTCTTAATAGAGACTTGCTTAAAAGAGTCCATGCTGCTTTAATGAAAAAGTGTGTCAGTTTTTGAAGTCATAATGACTGAAAAATGCATGTAGTCAAAAACTGCAGCCTATGCATACTGGTCAAGATAAGATAGGCTACATGAGTCTGTGTTGTTAGAACACATGAGAACGCAGACTTAAAATTCTAGGTAGCAGTCCAGTTAGGTGTTTTGGTTACAAGTGAAACATAAATTTGTCTAACCTTAATTCTGTGCCTAGTACTAGTCTAATTGCCCTTGTGAGCCATTGATACATCTAGCTAAGTATCATTTGTGAGACTCAAACCTTGCACCTTGTGTTTGTAAGGCAAACATCTTAACCATTAGGCCACCCTCCCAACCAACCATATTCTAAGACCACAGAAATGCTGCATTGGTAAACATAGTTCAATACAAGCAAAGTAGTAAAAAAATCTAAATGCTGTCATCCCAGTCAACAAAACTGATGATGGTCCTCTGCTTAACCATCATTATGTAAGCTTGCAAACACAACCCTCTGCCAGTATTCCATCATAATTTCCTCTGCCACTAACCAATTCTAACTTCAGTATAGACATGGATAATTCATACTAATACACTTAAACCATTAGTACACCTCTCTACTGCATTAACCTAGAACCTTCATTTCATCCCTCCCCATCTCCCCACCAACCCATCACCTATATCTACATTTCTACTAACTAGGTTTAATCCAACCAAATATTTAACACTACATTTTTTTTTCTTTCTCTTATCGCAATTATATCTATTTTTCCAAATTGTCATTTATGTTTCAAATGTTGTGAATGGAAAACATCCTAAGGTAAATTATTATATCTCAGAAAAAAATGTGATACAAATGTATGATATTCGATTATTTTTATTAAGTCTACATATACTTTTTATTACTTAAACGTACAATGGGGCTTTTCTCCTCGCGCCTCTACTGAAAAGGGGTCTGTGACCCAGTTGGACTTTCCCAGTCACCAAATGTCAATAAATAAATAAATAAATAAATAAATAAATAAATAAATAAATAAAATAAATAGACAAATGCTGAGACAAAGGCAAGCAGCACCAGTGAAGTTTTAGAGTGTTATACCAATTTATCTCAAGGTATATGATATTTAAAGACTGAATATCACATTAAGGTGTTGCAGAAGCTCTGCCAACAATCCATACTCCACATACAGCCTGAGTAGGAACCTATATTTATACATCACTAGAAGTAATAAATACTGAGTGAGACTAAAGTAAAATGACAACACAATTTGCATGTTCTGGCAGGTGACTAAGAGTATCATCAGTTAGTGAGCTGCTTTTCATGGTTCTGTCATTTCATCAGTTTTATGTGGTTCTATTTTTGTTGGTTTGTGATTTCCTCTGTCTTATGTAGTTCTTATTTATTTATTTATTTATCATTTGTTTACCGGGAAAGTCCAACTTGGAATGAGCCAATTTTCAGTGGAGGCCCGGGGAGTAATTCTCCTATAAAACACCAACTTTCTGAAAGCTAATAAGCCAAAAAGGTAGAAAAAAATCCTCAAAACCCAGAAAGGCAAGCCCCACTGCACCCTCCAATGTCGGGTGAGAGGGTAAGTCCCCATGCCCCAAAAAAGCTTGTATATAACAACTCCATGGCTGCAACAATTGATATAGGAAGAAAATTGACAAAGCAAGTGAATAATTTCTAGCGCACACATAGAAACCACACAGGCAATGGAAAACAATGTTTGGCATTATGCTTTTCAGCTTTTTATTTCATTTGTGCTACTGATGACTAACAATTTCACTTCAGACAACTGTAGGGATCACCATTCTGCTTGCCTAATATATGATTCCGAACAATTTGCTTTATCAGGTAGTGCTTCCAGGATGATTCTGGAAAATGTCCAAGTGTATAAGTGCTCTATATAACTCTGTCCAACAAAATCTGCCAGCGGTCAACTTCATTGTGCAATAGCAAATCTGACTTGAAGGACTAGAATGTGCTGTTAATATTATTAATGACATTCTGGGCTGGGGTACTACATGACTAGAACATGAGCGTCTATCACCTTGCTGGACAGACTGACATCACAAAAGCTGTTAGTGAGATCAGGAAAAGAGTTTTTAGCTACTTAAGAGTTTGTCATCCACTTTCTACTGACACTGGATTATTACAATGTCACTTTTCCGACTACCCTTATAAACTAATAATGCAAGCTAGAAAGGTCTAGGAGCAATCCTGTTGTTTATGCAGGTGTTATCTATAACATCACTTCTGTGGAATTACTGTAATTATTAAATGTTAGGCAGTATGTTAATTATATTTATGTCACTTCGTAGAATAATGCTTTATATCATTTTATTGTTTTATGTAACTTTGTGTGGACTGCTATTACTTTAAATATTGCTAACAAACTTGGACATTATGTTGTACTATGTTCCCAATCTGTCATTACAATTCAGTGATAAAAAATTCAGATCATCTGGGCATTGTCTGCACTCATACCATGTTGCTAAGGACTGTAATGCCTTACCTCTATCCATCATATCAAGACCCTTCTTCTCATCCTTTAACACCATTCTGAAAGACTCCCTAGCCAAAATCTGAGTTTGTTCTTTCTCAGCCCTAGGATTAATTAAATCCCTAAATATGAACAAGTACCTATTCATACCTTACATCTCCTTTCCTCTCCCTTCTTCATTCACTTGCTTACTTCAACCAATTTCTTTCCACTGAATCTCTTTCTAAATATGTCATAATATTGTTTTCTCTTACTTTATATTGTAATTCCTGATTGTATTATACTAACCTACAGTTAATTTCTCTATAAACTGGCTAAAATTTCTATAAACATGAAATCATTGTCATATATGTTGTATCTATTCTTCTCTACCTTTTTCACATTATGTCTAATTTGATAAAATTATGTAGATGTTTTTGTATTATTCATAGGTTCATAGGTGTTTACTAGGCTAATAGCCACTGAGGCTTTTTTAAGCCTGGCCATGCATCCCAAATCTCTGTCAAGTTCTGGTACCCTTGTTTAGTGTAAGCAGGTGCTTGGGAGATGAAACATTTGCAAGAAAGGTCCTGGGAGATGAACCACTTACCACCTGCCTGTGTTTGTTAGAGACATATGTGCCAAACCAGGGATGAATTTCCTGTTCCCCATCTAATTGTTCGAGTTACACTTGAACTGGGTTATAGAAGAACTCTGCTTGACAAGGATGGGGAGACTGTTCCAGAGAAGGTGTAGTCTCTGTGATATATAACTGTATCTTCAGTAGGTCCTATTTATATCACAGGCAAGGTTTAAGTCTTTATAATGGGTAATTCTGATGCTGTTGGTGTTGCAGATATGCAGGAGTTCCATCTGGGTGAAGTTTGACAATGCCTTGTATGCCAGGCATAGACATCCCCTCAACAATCCGTAAGAGAAAGAGTATAGGGATAGGGTTTTGAGGCAGTCAGCATAAGGCATTTCCCTTAGTCCATTTAGTATTTTAGTGAGGAACCTCTATGAACATTCCAACTGTTGGATTTGCCTGTTTAGGGAAATACCAAAGTGGGCACTGTACTCAATAATAAGCCTGATGAATGTTAAATATATTGGAACAATGACCTCCTTGAACCTAGGATTAGGAATAAGTATATTAGAGGGTCAGCCCAGGTTTGAAGGTATGGAGACAAAGCCAGAGAGGCAAGATTACATTGATTTGGACATGTGCTGAGTAGGGATGCTGAGTTTATTGGGAAAAATATGCTAAGGCTGAAGCTACCAGGTAACAGGAAAAGAGGAAGGCCTAAGATAAGGTTTATGGATGTGGTGAGAGAGGACATGCAGATGGTTGGTGTGACAGACCAAGATGCAGAGGACAGGAAGAAATGGAAACAGATGATCAGCTCTGGCAACCCCTAATGAGAACAGCCGAAAGAAGACGATGACCTCCTTGGACCTAGATGCCATACTTTTGTTTCTAAGTTGCACAACCTGGAATGATTTCCTCACAACTGTATACATGTGATTGTCAAAGGCTAGATTACTGTATATGTGTATATCCCAACTTCCAGACTACTGAGTCAACTGTTATATGTGTGTTATCAATAATGATAGTTACCATGGTGTATGACTTCACAAAGGACATTATTATGCATTTATTGGCATATAGTTTTAGTCCATTTCTCTAAGACAAGTTACTTGCCTGTGCCAGCTCTTCCTGGCGATCATTAGTGTTTGGTGTGGGATTCTATAACTGATCCTAACTTACAGTCATCTTTAAATATGATAAGCTGAGGCCATTGACATTGACCTTGAATTCAGAGAAGGAAATGCCAAAAAGGAAAGGTCCAAGGACTGATCCCTGAGGTACTCAACCTGTGACTAACCTCTTTGTAGAAGTGGACTCCCCAATTCTAAGTTCCTGGGTTCTGTCTGTAAACCAGCTGGCTATACATCAAGTGACATAAGAGTTTATACCTAACCTCTTGAGTCTGTCAGCAATGATGTGTGGATTATTCTGTCAAATATGTTGGCCAATCTAGGCACTATGAACCTTTCTGCCTTTATTCATTGCTTTGGTGACCTTCAAAGAAGTCTACCAGCTTGAGTGGACATGACCTGCCCTTGACAAAACCAAAGTGGGTTGGGTCCAGTATTTGGAGGTTTCCTACATCATTATTGATCATTTCTATGATAATTCTTTCCATGACTTTCCATGGATTTGTTTATGAGTCTAGTGACACTTGTGGGTCTGTAATTTCCAGAGTCTGTAGATGGCCCACCTTTGTGCAGTAGGATGACTGCTACTGTTGTCCATTCATGAGGCATGAAGACTGTCTGGAACAATTCCAAAGGGCCTGATAGGTTATGTTTAATGCTATTTAGAAGGAATTTGGGATATTGTTTGGGCCCATCAATGCAGTGTTCTTCATTTTTAGAGACAGCATTGAGGACCTGTTCCATAGTGATAGTAGGGGGAGTTGTTTTTGATGGTATTTTTTGAGGGTTTGAAGATTGTGAAATCTTGTTCTTAAAATGGTTTTGTAATACTGTGGAGCTTTTTTCCAAGGGCCTCCTCTGAAAATAGACACATACCCAGATGGACTTTTCTGGTAATCAAATGTCAATAAATAAATAAATAATGTGATATCCTTTATATCATTATCTCTTTCTGTTGTCCTTTCTTTCTCTGTTTCTCTCTTGCCTGTATCAGGTGGCCATGGCTTTCATTCTGTCTTGTAAGAAATGTATGTACTTGGATCTGAAAGTTAAAGCATTGTCCAAAAGAGGGCTTGTTATAACCCCCATTGAGATTCCATGAAAGGAAGCTTAGTGCAGTATTAATAATCTTGTAGGTAAAACATCAATTGAGTGCAATCAGTGTATGCTTCCCATACTCTTATTAGGATCCCAGTGGGGCCACTTCAATTGTGATTGCTTCCGATTACTTTCATATCTCACACCATCTCACACCCTGCAGTTAACTGGCTGTCAGCAGAGCAAGATACTCCATAAATGCTGTCAATTACAGATAACCTGCCAGAAAGATATGCTGTATACGCTCCAACTTCTGTAAAGGCAACACAACTATATCCCTTTTGGGGTGTAATACCAGTTTTTTTAACATAACAACAATTAAACATAGGGGTCAAATTTTTGTTATTTTTAATTTAATCTACATTTCAAAAGTAGTAACCATTGCCTTTCTTTTAATCTTAAGGAAAATGGCCGGTCATTTTCTCCTGTCCATGCATGGAGTAATTGGCTGGTGCTAACCCTGCAGGGTGACCATCTCTGTTCCCTCCATGCTGAGCCCCAACCTGTGTTTTATCTTTATAGTTAAATAACTCCACCATGTACTACTAAAGACCTCCTGTTAGCACTTGCTGACAATATTTATGCCCACAGAATGCCTAAAGTCATTACCAAACAAGCCCATTCACAGCTGAGTATACTTACCTGTGCTCTTGCAAAAAGATGCTGCTGTTTTCCTTTAGCCTACATCTAATGCAATCCACATGCTACAACTGCACACAACACCTGCACCACTAACCATCTCTCCTTATCAGTCTGGAGGTCTAACTCTTTAAACACACATGGATACAAAGAGCTGTAAAACCTAAGCTTACTACTACACTAATCACTTCATATCGCCCCTCATCTAAATCACATCTCACTTGATGTAAAGTCATCCTATGTCTCCCAACTATTTTATCAATGCAAGCAAGGTATATTCAACTCTACCCATGCCCCTAGACAAGTTATGTTTGCCAATGTGAATGTTTGCAGCGTCAGCAAAAAAACATGGCCCAGATTTGAGTTACTGCTCCAGCAATATATCGCTAACATGCTGTCCATATCAGAATCATGTTTAAAGACAAATCGACATTCCCAGCATCTGCACTGAGAAACACAGTCTGTTAGTGAACATGTAAACATCCAGACAACCATTGTGGACCAAAATAATACAAAAACCAGATAAAGATCCAGACTAGATATTTCGGAAGCTAATCGTTTCAAGGCACATCAAAATCGTTGTAACCTTCTTTTAAATCCCACTTCCTGCCCCTTTCAAGGCCTTCCAAACTCAGCTAGGCAATATCTTAATTACTAACCAAAAACAACAAGATAATTATTAAAGGTAACATTAATCTTGACTACATAGAACCTGCTAAACAACCTCTGCTTAGGCTTTCAGTCTGTTAGAACCTAGCCCAACTAGTTGACAGAAGAGACTGGATTTACCCATTCATCCATTAAGTGCAACATTCAAATTCCTGTCCACTAACATACTGTCTAACTCACTCGATGATCATATGCTCATAACTCTGTACTCCCTAGCTGGAACAAGGGCAACACATAACACCCAGTCATATTACAAACAGGAACATTTCTGAAAATTCAGATTAATCTCTATTAAAAGAATCAACAGATATTGACTGAGGTCCATTATTCACAAGCCGCTGTCCAGAAAATATTGCAAACCTCACAAAATAAGCTATATCCCTTAAAAACAGAAGGCTTAAATCAACTAGGGTAACTTGCCTTACTCCACAAGAAGCAGAATTGATGAAAAGAAGGGACCGTGTCTGGGAACACTGGAAACCAGGCCATAATTATATGAAAAAATATAACCAGTACAAGATGTTCAGAAAACACAGCAAGATTACCACCAACAAAGCTAATAAAAAATACTTCAGAATCCCGAAGCCAAATCTGTTGTGCCAAACAAAATGTTTTGGAACAATATAAATACACTAGCAACTCCTAACATATGCACATCAGTTTCCAGTCCCAATATTTTATAAGCCCAAATTATTCAAAATCTTTACCAGTACCAGAGATGTCTCACTATAGGTTCATAGGCCCATAGATACTTACTAGACTATTGATGTGTGAAGATCTTAAGAAGCCTAGCCTTACATTCCCAGAGTAATTTTTAGCCCTTATATTTTGTTTATGATACCTCAGAAGTAATCAAAAGAAGGATATGTTGGAACATTTACTTATTGCCCCTATTCATGAAGGACACAGGTGCTACACCATCAGTGAAGATGCCGTTTCCCATCAATTCCTAAAAATTACATTTGAATAGAGTAAAAGTATATTACTTTATGTGAAATGGAGGACAGTTCTACAGAAGCCTGAGACATACCTATCTGTCCAACATGTTCAATTGTTGCTGAAAAAAGATTCAGAGCCCTTGAAAGGGTGTTCTTGCTACCATTGGACTTTTAAAGGTTCTAACTGCATTACACTCTTACTTATACTAACAATGTGATAGGACTTTCTGCTCCACTAACACCCATCTTTAGTCTAACTTTTACTTCAAAGCAGTTCTCATCTTTTATTTAAACATGCCACTATGACCTTTCTTTTCTAAGAAAGCTTCCTCCAAATCAGCAAAAATAATAAAAAAAAGTTATTTACAAACAAATGCTTCATTACTTTGTCCAATATGCCACTTTCAGCGCAACAACAAGGCATTGATATAGCACAACCACCACCATCTTAGCCCTCACCAACTGCATGTGCAACAGCTATGAAAAAGGTCTGCTAACAGAAACCATATTCAGTGATCTTGTATAAAAAGACCCTTCAAATGTACTGACTGCAATATTTTTCAGGTAAAAATGAAAACCTGTGGTTTGTCTGAAGAGGTAAATGAATGTCTTAAAAAGCTATTTTTATAACAAAACAGTCAGTATAATTTTAGATGGCAGACTGAGGCAGAAGATAGCATTGTTGCCTCACAGTAAGAGGTTCTCAAGTTCAATTCTCAGCTGGAGTGCCTTCTGTATGGAGTCAGCGTGGCCTTCCTGTGTATGTGTGGCTTTTTTCTGGGTGCTCCTGTTTCCTCCCATATTCCAGAGACATACAGAAGGTGGCTTGAACACTACAGATTGACCATAGGTGTGAGTGTATGCATGAGTGTGTGATATTGCCATACAGTTTCGACAGGGATAGCAACCCAGCAGTGTGAACCTTGGCTTTAGATGATTGTCACTGTTGAAGTGACACCCCAATCCCAAGTGCATAAATGGAAAAAGGGGTGATAGATGGATGGATGCATTTAGTAAAATTTTAGTTGACATCAAAAATAACTGACCCCCCCAACCAAAAGGAGAGTACCTCAAGTTTTAGTTTTCACATCCCTTTCATGTTCATTTTCTATAGGTAATCAACCAAGGGAGTGCTACAACTTCAATAGCATTCTGCACACCAACAATATTGTCATCACCTACCCTTACACATGTGTGCCAATGTTAATCCTAACATTGGTCCTGACACCAACTCCAGCACTACACATCACTTCCCTGAAAATGTTTTCCCTAACAATAATGTCATTCAGCAAACTATGCTAGTGCTATTGATAGTTTTTTTTTCATTTCACAGAATGAGAAGAAACGCTTTTGCTTGCCTCTTCTGATCAGTTCTGTTTTTACTTATTTTTTTGTCATTGATATTTGTAGTTTGCATCATGTAGAAATTGATGATATGTCACTCAGTGTTTCTTGCCATCAATGATTGAAAATACATACACACACACACACACATATATATATATATATATATATATATATATATATATATATATATATATATGTGTGTGTGTGTGTGTGTGTGTGTGTGTGTGTGTGTGTGTGTGTGTGTGTGTGTGTGCATTACATATAGATATTTGCATATCTCTCTCTCTCTCTCTCTCTATATATATATATATATATATATATATAGAGAGAGAGAGAGAGAGAGAGATTAGATATATAATATATTTATAGATATGCCAGTATGTTATTTTCATATTTCATTCACCAACACATTTTTACTAAAACCCATACTAGACATTGGAATTTCAGCTTTCCCAAGATTAGAAATGAATATACTTATGACTGTTTCCTAAATTTTATTTCCATAAACATGTTCTATTTTTTTATTTAAGTATTCTTAATTTAAAGGAATCTGTCCTTTAATATAGCTACACTATAATTGATTTTGTGTTATTGTGTTCTGCATTCATACAGTATCATTTTCTCATATTACTTCTTCGGGATGTTTTAATTGTACACTTAGTCACATTTTTTTTCACATTTTATTTATTTTTCTCAATCATTTCATCATGTTTTCTGTGCAGTTTCAGGAAACCTGTTCCTTGCGGTTACTGAGATGTCAACAACAGTAACATGTGTTTTGCACTTGCTTCATAATTTTGTTTTAAATTTGATAAAAATAGGTCTCAAAAGAGTTATTGGTGAATTATTTGATAATCATACTGTATTTATCTGGCAGATAAACGTCAGCACTTAACCAATTGTCTCCCCTATCAGAATGTAAGTTTATTGATTCATATATTTTCCTGTACTCTAAATTCAGTAATTTTCAGCCAAGATCATATTACTTCTTCTGTCACATGTCTTGTACTTATTAATATTAGTAATGGATGGCTAGCACTCTATTGCAGCTTTATATCTCAGACAATGATTTGAGCCAGATTCATTGAGCAGAAAACGCAAACCCTCAAACATCATTATCACAGATGTGTGTGTTGTCTTGATCAAAAAATGATATAATAAAGTCTAAGACAACCACAATACAGAGAAAAGTCAGATCTTCTGTTTTTCACTAGCCTCTGTAAAAATAACCATTTCATTTGAAATCACATTTATTTGATAAACAGGGTTTGAAGAATCATGTTTCGATTATTATTATATAATAAAAGAATAATGAGAGTAATAAACACAATTATTTATCTATTTATTTGTTATTGCATTTGTTTAGCAGGAAAGTCTGGCTGGGCATTAATCCCCTCTTCAGTGGATGCCTGGGGAGAAAAGCTCCACACGACATTACAGTGATTACTTACATTGACAATAACAATGTAAGATAGATAATAAAATGCAGTGACAACATGTAAAACACAGTAGCAATACAAATGTGAGTGCAATGAAAGTCCACAAATGTGAGTACAAAAGCAGTGTAGAACAATTTAATATAATGAAAGAAGTAGATGCAATCTGATATGATACACAAGTTTGTTCTCATATAATACTTTATCACAAGAAGTAGTGGATAAGTTGTGCACATTTCAATTAGAACATTTAATACGTTTCTGGAACAGTAGAACATCAGAACAGTAGGGTAGCTGTGATCAGGGATTATCAACTATAACAGAAGAAAGCAACAAGCAATTGGGAGTGATTAGTCAGAGGAGGTGGATTTTAAGATGTTAATTTAACAGAGTTTAAGTAAAGTCGTGATGTAGCTGAGTTAAGTCATATGGAGTACATAGGTAGGTTAGGCAGATGTGAAGATTAACTTGTAGTGGGGGACAGAGATCTGGACAGGTTTAGATGGATTGGTCTTAGCCAGGGGTGGTACAGGAGCAGAGTCACAGGTGTGCAAGGTGCAACATCAGCTCAGATTTAAAAGCGTTTTAGTTAACATTTTGCCTTTTGCAGATGGGAATAGGGTTTTACTTCTTTCAGAAACAGTTTGAATACAATGAGTCTCCTGCTGTATTGTTGTATTTAGTTATACTAAGCAGCGAGTCTCCTGCTGTATTGTTGTATTTAGTTATACTAAGCAGCGAGTCTCCTGCTGTATTGTTGTATTTAGTTATACTAAGCAGCGAGTCTCCTGCTGTATTGTTGTATTTAGTTATACTAAGCAGCGAGTCTCCTGCTGTATTGTTGTATTTAGTTATACTAAGCAGTGAGTCTCCTGCTGTATTGTTGTATTTAGTTATACTAAGCAGCATTTTATCCCCAGAATGCAAGGGTCTTTTGGTGGAGTAGAGATATATTAGACTGTTAAGAGATGGATGTATGTTGCCCTGGTTTGTGGAGTAGTTTATGGATTATAAGTAATTGGGGGAATGTAGGCACATGCGAGAGTTCAAGCCAGTTTAATTGTTTTAGGGCCAAGCAGTGGTGGGCTCTATTTGGCAGGTAAAAGGCTAATTTGGCTATTTTACTATAGCACCGTTGCAGTTTCAGTGATACTGAAGAAGACAGATTTGTCAGAATAGGAGAAGCACATAGTAGGTTTGGTAGGAGATAAGCTGATACAACACTACTTCTATCACTGCCAGAGAGGAATGTTTCAGTCTTTATAGGTTGCCCCATTTTTGCTTAGGCTTCTTTACCACTTGTGTGATATTGTGGCCAAATTTAAACTGATCATCCATAATGACACAGAGCATTAGATTCATTTTCTTGGGGATAAGGAGAAGGTGCGAGTTAGTAAGCCGGCTTTGTATAGAGGAGAATGATTGTCGGCTATTCTTTTGTAGTTCGATCAGAATTTTAGATGCACTAATGAATATGGAGTGATTTGTGTATTGTATGATTGTAGCATGCAAGGAAGCAATGTGTAAGTCATGGATAAATAGGATGAACATGTGTGGACCTAGCATGGGTCCCTGGGGGACTCCTACAGATGTGGATAGTTATGGTGAGTTGGGGACTCCTACAGATGTGTGTAGTTATGGTGAGTAGTTATTTTGCCATTTCGTGGCTTGCTGTTTGTCTGAGAATTAACTCTCAAACCAATGTAGTAAGGGATTAGCCAGGTCTAGTGTGAATAGTTTGTGCAACAACATTAGATTGTTGACTGTATCAAGTACTTTCAGTAAGTCAAGGAAATGTGCAGAGACAATGTAGTTTGAGTTTCTGTTTTGGCTGTAGATGGAAAATGGCTGCCCTTACAAAGTGGCATAACAAAGCATTTTTTCCAGAGCTGTGTACATAATTTTCATTAGTTGAATGACATATTAAGATTGACACAGGGTAATCTATTACATCAGATGCTATTTGGAGTTATTAGCTAAGGTAGTTGCTTTTACCTTACCAAGTTTTTTTTTAATGATAGATTGGGCGGACTGATTTAAATGAAAAGTGCTATTCCTGATATTGGTGATAGAATTGGGGGTGTCAGGTTAGGATTGCTATTTTGTTGCTGCAAGGCTGAAACTGACTGTATGAGGTGATGGTTAAACTGAGAATCCATATTATCGTGCTGCTGGTGAGTGGGTTGTTGGCAGGTTGTAGGAGTTTGCCTGGGTTCAGTAGATTTCTTATTGAAGTTCTGAAAAGCTTTGGATTATGCTGGTGTTCAGTCTGTGCTTTGGTGCAGAAGCTAGTTTTCTCAATTCTAATATGATATTTGACCTGGAGTTTTAGTTGTCTAAGTTATTGCAGTTCAGCAGGAGTTCTGTTATATAGCCAAGTTTTCTAGGACTTGTCCCTTGCTATCATTAGTGCATCCCAACCCCTTGGGGTCTTCCCCAGAAACAATCTATGACAGTTTAGAATCACTCAGGTCAAAGAGTAGCACTTGGGTCATGGAGTCACAGATTGATTTTAACATTGGAGGCATAGCAGATATTCTAGCTGGATAGCAACAGAACTAAGATGAGGGGCAATCAGGTAATTTAGTGGAATACAGCTGCACCCCCTCACATGGTTCTCCACCAAAGACAATCGATAAGGTAGAATGAAGGGATATAAGAACTCATTCTATTTACTCTAGCTACTTGAGGTGACTCACAGCATTTAATTTAATTTACTTTTATTTTGGAAGCAGCACTTACCTGAGGCCTGCTAAGTTTAGTTGAAGGCTAGTCACTGCTACAGTGCTGTTATTTTTGCAGGTTGGAAGAGTGTCAGCAGAACGTAATAGATATGGGAATTGCTTTCACTGAGAAAGCTTTGCTCTGTGAAAGCGGGATATTCTAAAGAGTTAAATTAGCTCAAAGTAAAGCAATTTAAGGTCTGGAGTGAAAGCTTTCCAGCAGTTTCTCACTACTGTACAGTCCACTCTATATTTAAACTTAGAGAAAAACTATCTACAGCTCAAATGATATTTCAGCAGTTTTGTGCGATACTTGGATGCTGTCTTACATTAGTTAGAACTAAAGGTACTGTCCATTTGCTGCTTTTAGAAATCTGACTGAAATTCAGCTGCTGAAGTTCCGTTCCCTAACTCTTTAGTAGCAGGAATCTTCCGTGCAAATATGTGTTCAACACACTTACTGTAGAGGGAAGCAGCTGGTAGGATTTGGAGTCACATGGGCCATGGAGAGGGAAACAAATTGGTCAGGATTCAAGAACCTCTCTGTAGGTTCCACACAGAGCCTACATGGAGTGTACTGACATACATGATACTGTGCATCTTGCAGCATTGCATAGCCTTGTGCCATGAAAATTAATGATACACGGCACGCATAAACAAGGTTTCATGGCTTGCACCACTGTTGCTGGCTGCAAAACCTGTACACTGAATGTGGATTGTTCTACACAATCTTTTAATGCCAGTTATGTGGTAAAACAATAAACTAATGGGGGGGGGGGCAAAGGGCCAGCATGCATTTTTTGAAGGATATGAAGTATGGAGCAAAAATGTATGTCATTATATATTGACTTCAATATTCAGTGATTTCACAGTAAACCGCACATTTTACAAGGAACAGACCAAAAGTATGATCCAAATATCTGGGCATTAAAACTGTGGACAGTCTCCCTTTTGTGTTTTAATTTCTTGTTTTTTTTTTTTATTTTATTTATTTATTTATGTATTTATTTATTGGCTAGTGGTTGTTGCATGTGCTGCTTGGCATACTAGTTTTGCTATGCTCACCTGGTTTGCATGAAGCACAGCACTGCACAAACTGGAGGAATGGACCACCCAGGTTTTAGACAGGAAATAAACAGCCAAACATATAAAAATGGTGCATTCAATTAATAATATTGTGCATCGCGCAAACACTGTAAGCGGTTTTGTGCTATAATTAACAGCAATAACCTTGCAATAATTACTAAGATAGCAGATATTATCTCACTAATCCTGTGGCATCAGATATTAAGTGTAGGTGTCCAGTGCAGATGGTCTGGGGTCCTAGTACAGGGTGTGCAAATATTGTTTTACTGTTGTGAGATTGCAGCTTATAGCAGTGAAGTGCAACATACACAACTGTTTTCTCAACATTCTTGTGGTAATAGATGTAAGTGTAAGAGAACCATATTCATAGCACATTTGACTAGCACATTTACACAAGTGCCTGTATGCCTCTATACCTTATAATCTAGAAACTGCATTGTTCTCCACTGCTGCACATCGCTTACCATCATGCAAACACAGTGCCCAGCATTAAGCAACCTCACCTACCATGTTTGTGTGATGGCAATTGATGTACAATGTTTTCAAATGTAAAACCAAAATATGTGCACTCTTGGTAAGTGCAAGGTGTGCAATAGGCAGGAACACAGCAGCATATAAAATGCATTTGGTGGGAAATGTCCATTATACATTGAGCTTAAACTATGGCAGGTATGTCAGGAGTTGCTGGAGATGGTGTGCACTTTCAGGCACAGGGGTGGGGTCTCCAGGAGTCCAACATTTTTGTTGGAATCCTAGTTAAGGAGTATGGGCCCCAGCTACTGCAGTGGAACTATTCAGGCAAAGACTATAAATGTGAAGCCTGGAATAGTATTGTCAGGACTTTAAAAAGTGCTACAGGTATCCCCTACACTAGTGAGCAATGCATATATCACTTTAATGACCTCCAGAGCAGGAAGTGGGATACCCTCGACCTTTGGATCAGGGAATTTCAGACAGGGGACACCCCACAGACGTGTAAGTATCAATTTCAATCAGAAATTGTAAGAGTTAAAAGCTGAATATAGTCAAAACGGGTATTCATAATGGTCTTCTGTTTTTTTCCACAGCTGCTGCAGAGTGAGTGTTGCATTGTAATTTCATATCATTAAAAGTTAAGGACCTCTTAGTTGGTATGTAGTACAGTTGTATTAAATTGAGCATGTATATCCCAACTGTAAAAGAAATTATGCATACCTTAGTATGTATCACAAAGCAATGGTGTCATATTCTTAATGAATAGTGAGCATGCATCTCTAAACTGTAAAAGAAAAGTAGGCATGCAGTAGTCTGTAGGACAAATGAATAGTACAACATTTGAGAGTAGTCATCGGTTGTGGGTTCAGAAACCACACTTCCCGAATATACATTACTGTTAGGTTTTCATCATTATTGGAAAGTAACTTTATACCTCTATACCAGTGGCACAAATGACCTTCTGCAAACTGTAATCAGTATAACTAGAACACGTGTATGTGCAATATATCCACACATCAAGGACTGCTGGCTACAATCTGTACTATAGTGTGCCTCTTTTATAAACTGGGTAGTCTTAAAAGTAAGTAACTCGTTAGGATTTTGTAGTGTTAAAAGTAAAGGTAACAGAATAGATTCAAATAATTGTATCAATGCTTTGTATGTCACATTTGAAGGTAGTAATGTTCTACCTTTTTTCTCTCACCAAAATCCTTTTCTCTCTTTTTTCTTTTTTTTTTTTTTTTGTTTTAATTTTGTATTTTTGGTTTTTCCCACAGCACAATGGGGTAGGACTGGTCCACTGGATCCACCTGCCCCCCCACTCCATTGGCTATAGCACCACTTCCAAGCACATCTGGTGCAGAACCCGGTAGCACCCTGTCTGTTGGCCCTGCACTACCCAGACCCTCAGGTATTTCTGCTCTGGAGAATAGGCCTTTGGCTCCACTGTTGGGACACTCCTATGCTGGATGGAGTGCCTGCTCTGCTTCCTTGTGCAGAGAACTCATAGGAGGCACAGGCATCGGGCACTACAGCCAGCAGTGCAGTGAGGTGACAGTGATGACAGTCTACTGGGTGAGGACAAGATTCTCACTGCCAACCACCTCAACATGCATGGGACAGGTGCCCTTTTTTTTTTGAGAGAGAGAGAAGGATGTTGGGGAAGGGCTTTAGTAATCTGGGTGCAGTAAGTTGGCAGGTGAGGAAGCAATTGCAGACAGACAAGACAAACAAAAGAAACAGGGATGATGAAGGACATATGAGGTGGGTGAACACCATGGTTAGGGTGAGTGTGGGCATAACCCGAACCCATGGACACCAAGTTGGGTGACAGTAAGAAACAAGTCCTCACCCAGTGGACTGTCATCACTGTCATGTCACTGTGCTTATGGCTGCAGTGTCTGATGCTTGTGTCTCCTTGTGTTATTTAATACAATGATGGAGAGCACTGTCTCTATTTGGAGTAGATGTGCACCAACTGTGGTGCACAATCCTATGCACCAACTGTGGTGCACAATCCTATGCACCAACCCTGGCGGTTCATCACCATGTCTGCCACTGTTCCCAGAGGCAACCAGTGGCCTATTCTGTGGTGCAGAACTACCATAAGGGCTAGGTAGAGCAGGGGCAGTAGAGGAGTGCTTCCAGGTCACACAACAGATGTGCTGGACAGTGGTGCTGTAGCTGGTGGACTGCAGGTAATAAGATTCCTTGGGACAGGCCCACCCCACTGTGCTGTGGGAAAAAACAAAAATTAAAAATTAAAAAAAAAAGAGAGAGAGAAAAGGGTTGGGGTGAGAGAAAAAAGGGAGAACATTAGTAAATTCATATGTGACGTACAAAGTATTGATACAAGTATTTGACCCTATTCTATTACCTTTGCTATTAACAGTATCAACTGCTAACAAATACCTTTGTTTACTGTTAAGACTACCCAGCACCTAACAAATGCACAATATAATAGAGATTGCAGTAAGCAATCTCTTGATGTGTGCATACAGTGCACATATATGTTGTCCAAATATACTGATTACAGTTTACAGCAAGCCAGTGGTGACACACTGCTTTAAAACTCTGACATTACATTGCAATATTGATGAAAAATTAACAGTATTGTAAATTTGAGAAGTGTGAATTTTGAAGGCACAACCTATGACTACCTTGTAATACTGAACTGTTGTTTTGCCCTCCAGAGTAATGCATGCATACTTCCTTATTATAGTTGACAAATGAATGTTCAATTTGATACAACTGCATGATTTACCAATGACGGCATCATACCTTTTAATGTTAAACTAACCCTACTGTTGGGATGCATACATACAACATGCCTCTTGCTTCCATGCCAATCTAGTGGCAGTGATTCACATATTCAGCTCCTGGTCTGTGACGCTTAAGAAAAAAAAGAACAGAATGCCAATAAGCATACCAATCCTGACTATATCCAGCTTTTAACTCTGACAAGTAGTCTCTGTAAGTGATACATACACGTGTTAGGCACCCTCAGTCCTATCTTCCTCAATCCAAGGGTTGAGGGTATCCATCTTTCTTATCCTGAGGTCTCTTTAGTGATTCCTACATTGTTCACCAGTGTGGGGGATACCAGTAGCACTGGTCAGAGCCTGGCTCAGAATATTCCATGCCTCTGCCTTGTAATCCAAGCCACTATAGACTCTCTACAACAACCAGGGCCCATGTTCATTCACTAGGACACTAACAAACAGTTTAGACTCCTGGACGCACCATCGTTGACCACGGAACCCCAAAAATTCTCCAGAAAAGCCTACCATGCCTATCACAGATCAAGACCAATGTAGAATGATGGTTTCCTGCCAGTTGCAGGTTTCTCACTTACTGGTAGTATACACTTTCTGGATTTGCAACATTAGAAAGTGTTGCACAGCACTAACCATCTTGCAAACATGTTATGCAGCAGTGCATGCTGCCGGGAAATGTGTTTGCGAGATGGCCAGTAGTATCAATTGGATGCATCTGGTGTATGTTTCTGGCTGTCTGGGTCTTCTCTGCTACTTCAGTGGTCCATTCGTCCTACTTGTGCACTGCTGCTATATAAGCAAATTAAATGTATATAGCCAAAGCCATTTATGTTAAGCGGCACATCATGCAAACAGTGCCCTCCCCTCAAAAAAGAAGAAAAAAGTATAATACATGGAGAATTAGTTGAAATGTGGAAAATCAGTCTATGACATACACAAAAGAAACTGTTATCACACATGAGATATGACTACATAGGTCTGGAGCCCAACTCTCACTGCAATGCATCATCACAAAACTGGAGGGGGAACTTACCCATCTTTTCCCCATAAACAGCTTTGCAGCAAATACATGTAATTCCTTACACAACCAAGTGCAACTGAATGTACACTGATATCAAGACATAATCTATTTGTAAATGTATTATATGCAATATATTTGGATGTAGTGCACTTAGTAATCACACAACCTACTATGGTTGTTCCTTGCAAATATACAGCTGTGGCCTACTTTTCTGTGCTTCTTGGTCATTCATCAGTTATCTGACCAGTACTCAGAGACATGCAGTGTGTAAGCCGGTTTATATCATGTACCTTAAAATGTGTGAGGATATTTACCAGGAACAGTATAATATGGAGTTGCCATCAAATTAATGTAAGGTTGGATGCCATAGACAAGCACAGACTGCTGTTTTGGGTGTGGGGAATAATGAGGGGTTCCTGTCATAGAAATACAAGGGTATAATGTTCTTTCAAGGGGAGTGAATCCAGGCTGAGCTACTGTTATGGCACAAACAAGACTATGTTGCTCTTGTTACTCTCCCTGTTTTGCATCCTACCCGTTCGATCTTGTGAGAGTGGTGAAGCTGCAAACTTCAATGTGTCTTATTACTTTCAAACTTCTCTTTGTTATGATTTCCCATTACAAATGCATGGTGCTAAACGGTGGGCTTGCAGTGATCATCATTACTTTGAGAAGGTATCAATGTGTGAATCTCTAAGGCCTGAGGCTTACTACTTGCTAATGGGATGCATACAAGTCAAATAACTCTCTGCTGTCACATGTGACATTAATGTCTGCACAAATCTCACACATTGTAGTTGCTTACTGTACCAAGTGATGAAATACAAGGAATGTAATAATGCAGTACATTTTCAGGACTTATCTTGCAAATACAGCAGTTGCCACAGTGTTAGTTCAGGGCTGAGTGTGATGCAAGCAATAGACAAGCAATACACTGGGAGGTAAAGGCTGTGGCTCTAAGTTGAGGCTGGAAAAAGTTGCATAGTTCCTGTATTGTATCCCTGTCCACTTGTAGCACTCTACAATATCCATGTATATTGTGCCTTGGCCTAGGCATATTGGCAGCAGCAGCAGCAGCATTGTCTGCAGCCTGTAGCACAAACAAATGGATTTAACTCATTCACTCCAATGGAGCTCAGGAAGTTTGCACTGTCACTTCCAATGGGTGGATCTTAAGCATTATAACAGAATCAAATGATGCCCTCACATTTCAAATATTGATATCTCTGGAACAATAAGGATTATTAAACAAGTATTAATAGCAAACTGTTCAACACAATACTCTTCAACACAAACTGTTTTATAGTGGTAGTATTCTTTAGGTTCTAGGTCTTAAACTGAATTGTATAAGTCACAGTAACTATTACATTTTTAATATTTTGTAAACAACTTACAATACCTCAGTAACAACTCAGGTTACACAGATACTGTCAGCAGCATTTTATTCATGTAGCCGAGAGCTTTCGTATGAGGCTGTGTTCTGTCTGTGTTACTTGGTTGTTGAGATATTTAGAAAAATGTGAAAATTATATCTATATAATTTATTTATTTATTTATTTAGTTATTTGCATTTGTTGACTGGGAGAATCCATTGGGTCATAGCAACCCATTTTCAGTGTAGGCCCGGGGAGAAAAAACTCCACAAGAAGTTATATTATTAACAAGAGCGGTTACATATTTAGAGAAGTATTCAGTATAAAAGCATCATAGTAAGCCATAGGCTTTCATGTGTAACATTCATTGCAAAAGATAAAGAGGTTACATAATAGATAGGCAATCAATATTAGTACATTTAGACAATCCTGGCAAAGATAGTACATATTAGGTAGTAATATATCTTTGAATATTCTAACAAAACAGTTTAGACATTCACAGCACAGTTAGTGCAGAGGTTAAATGTTTTCTTTGAAAATTAAATTTTAGGAAGCATTTGAAAGAAGGAAGCTTTTCTGTAACAAGAGAATACCAGTGAATAAGACATAGTAATGCAGAAACTGGATATAGTTCAATAGGATAAAGAGAATACTCAGATATCATTGTGAGAGGGTATAGGATTCAAGATTTCAGGGGGGGGTGCTTAGGTAGGACATGAGAAGGGCATTCCCATTTGGAAGACAGGTGTGAGAGCAGGTGAGTCTTAAAGTTGTTGTGGTTAGACATGTTGCATAGAGGAGAGGGGAGAGAGTTCCACAGTTTAGCTATGGTGTAGGATAGTAGTAGTTGGTCAGGGGGATGAGAGGGTTTGTGTACTTGCAGGAGATTTTGGTTCTTGGATCTTAGAGAGAGGCAGGGTATTTAGTGTATTTGGGATGTGGTGAGAGAGGGACAGTCTGCTGGCTTGAAGATGAGCTTGTGGGCAGTGGTAAGTTGCAGATATCTGAGGTAGTTGGGGAGTTCTAGCCATTTGAGGGTGTGTAGAGAGTGGCAGTGAAGAGATGAGTTTTTTGAGTTGGTTGCAAATTTGCAAATTTTCTGGTAGTAGGATTCGAGTTTGGAATGCAGGCCTAGTTGGAGGTTGGTAAATAGGGGAGCGCCATACATGAGAGAGGGGAGGAGGAAGGTATATGCAAGTGTTTGCTGGGTAGAGGGGCTGAGGTAATGGCTGTGTCTGTAGAGGAGACCAATTTTTTCATGCGTTTTCTTAATTGCTGAGTATATGTGGGAGCCAAACTTTAGGTTTTCATCAATGATGATGCCCAGCAGTTTGGTACTGGGAACTATTTCTAGAGGGGTGTTATTTTGGCTTATAATGAAGAATAGGTTTCTGTCAACAGTGGAGTTTCTAGTAGGGGTAAAAATCATTAGTTTTGTTTTGCTAGCGTTTAGGGCTAGGTGATTGAATTGCATCCAGGCTTCTGTTTTGCAGAATGCTATTTGGGTTTTTAGTAGCAGTTCAGAGGGGCAGGAGGCAGAGCAGATATAAATTAATATAATAAAAACAACAGTTAATATCTATCTACCTGCACTAGACAGAGGTCAAATACTGATGCAGTTGAGTTTGCTATTGTGTAAGCTGTGAGATGAAATCTTTTAAAACCTTGTACATAGCATGGCTTTGGAATTATTGATGCAAATATGAACAAACAATAGTTGATGCTTAGAGGCATCAGAAGGAGTTAACTGCAGATGCACCTGCAAATGTCACTCATATGTAAAGAGTTAAGCAGCAGCAGCTCCTAACATTCTGTCTCTGTAGGTTCTCTGTGTCTGTACACTACTATGTTTGAAATCTACAGGAAAAAAATAGCATGAAGGCTAAATGGTTGCTTAATAACTTGTTTAATAGCTCCACCAGATTGGTTGATTAACATGCAGTTCAGCTGCTTATGCTGTAAATAGCATCTCTGAAATACAGCCTAGACAGATGCAGTCCATTAATAATCTACTCCATTATAAACAGGGAAATCTGTAGCTAGCCAAACTGATGGTGAGGATACTTGATACATGTTCAGCAAAGCAAATATTTTCAAAGCTATCCTTACAGAGTGCTATTGATCTCCAGCAGGTATGCTTTCATTTTATTACCTACATAATGCATATGCTGGAATATATTAATGAATAATGTGAACTAAGACCTTTTGCATTATTATCTGTATGCATTAGTTAGAAGTGTACTGATGGCATGACCATGTTTGTCAAGCCATTTCAGAGGTACACGATTGACAATACATGAACATACTAAGTTGTGTGATATATGTGTACAAATGTTTCAGGGACAGGTCCTTTGAATGCATGTGCAGCATTTCAAATGTGTTTTTTATTAACAAAATGTTCATGTGCCTGTTCTTTAGTGGGTGGGGGGAACAATGAGAAGTTACGGTTATGCCACAAACTAGAATGGAATGTGTTTTTTGGGAGGGCAGTTGAGTTACTGCTATGGCACACACAAGGCTATGTTGCTCTTGTTACTCTCCTTGTTTTATATAGGTGTGTACTAGGCTAATGGTGCAGGAGCCTTTACAAGCCTAAGTCATAGAAGTGCCCTAGCATCGTACCACCTGACATTAGTTCACAGTGCCTCTATCAATTAGAGCTTCTGGAGTGATCCTCAAATAATCAGCCCTGCCAAGACTTGAACTCAGGACCCTGTGCACTGCAGTCAAAGCAACTACCACTACACCACATGAGCTGTGCATTCTGCTTGTTGTTACTATTTCACATCTCCAGTCTGTGTTATGTTTCTCCAGTGAGTACTACCGACTGACTACCTTTACTGTTTTATCTGGTAACAGTTATTTTGCAGTTATTTGATAGTTATGTGTATTATCATTCAGCTGTCCTTTAGGACTGAAAATGTCATTGAGGCACAGACTACCCTTCAGCAATGCAGAGAATACAATAATTGTGGATGCACTCTATCAACATGGCACTTTTCTTCTCGGAAGGGGTTGTCCCAATATGCCAGAGAGGCTGAGACTATGGCAGTAGATTGCTGAAAACATAAATGCCATGAGCGTACTTATGAGCAGATGCACCACAGGGCCACTGACATGCTAACATCTGCATGGAGGCATGCAGCTGCTGTTGCCCGAGACCAGAGGGAAACCGGGGATGGGCCTGCTGCAGAACCACCTTTCACCCCCAAATGAGGAATTCCTGGTGAATGTTCTACAACAAGACACCTCACAACAGAGTGCCCCACAAAATGTGACTGATGTGGGTACCCCTACTTTTTAGTCCCAGGAAGAGCATCCAGGTAGGCTTTATTATATGAGCAGCTGAATACTGTTGTATAGTAAAACAATTGAAATAAAAGTTACGTCTGTGTTGCATGTCTCTTTGGGGGGGATTGAAGATTGGTACAGTGATAAGCCCAATTTGGAATTGTTAGCCACATCATGCGGATTGAGAGGAGTACATGTAGTATCCCCTGTCTTACAGTTAAATGTGATTTTGTTGACCTTACCTCTTGCTTAACTTATTTTAGGACCTTCAGGAATACAGCAATGTATGCCTCCTGCAGATGGTAATCCAAGTCAAGTTATTTCAGTACTGCAAATCAACTTATAGAAATATAATATGTCATTTTCGGGCCTTTTGTGTGTATTGCTGTACTATCTGTAATAGTAGAAGCACTGTTAGTTGTTTAGCATATATTGCACCATAGCAGTGCAGTTATTAATGTATGCTTGTGTTTCTTCCTTTTTATCACAGATGATCATGACAGTGAGAGTGTGTGCCCTGTGCCACCTGATGTCAGTGTCTCATCAGACACTGATGATGATGGTGGCACAACTCAGTCACAGTTGTTGGGTACAGAAGTTGAATCTGACACAGATGTTGACATCTTGCCACCCCCTTCTTTTTCTCTGGACACAGCCAGTAGGCCTAGGCCTACTCAGTCGACTGAGCCCACAGATAATGGACAGGTGGAGGGCGATGACATTGAGCAGGGAAGTGTAGCTACTGCGACTTCAGTGAATGTTGAATCTGGCTGTAGTCAAAGTGGTGGCAAGGTGCCATGCAACAGGGTTGATAGGGATGCTTAGAGGAGGCCTGCTGTCTCTGCTCCACCTGCTGCAGGTGTCATTTCCAGTATCACACAATGTAAATTTAGGGCAGTCATGAAGGCACAATCATGTTCAGAAAAGTTATCCAGAGAAATGCTCATGTTGTGGAGGTGACGCCGTCTGACATGCGTAACTGCCTCCACCATATCGCCAGTGGCCCTGGATCAGATGAATGACACATTAGAGTGAAGGGTATCTGTGAAGGACAAAGGAATATCTGTCATGTAATTATCAGTATCTGTGATGGAACATCTACTGGGAACAGCATCCCCATGGGTGTAGATCAGCCATATCATCCAAACCAGTTATTTTATATTAGGAATGTTTGTGGTATAGACTCTTGTGGCAAGGGAGGATAAACTAAACCCTTCTAAGCTGGGAATTGCTGGTTGAAGGCTTATTGTGTGTATCGTGAAATTGTCTTAGTTCTGGTTTAAGCATTTGGGTTCCAGACCACTTAATTCACATTAGGAAGGTCCATTGTCTACACTCTTGGTGTATTCTACTGAATTGCTGCTTTATTTAAACTATTTGTTCTTCTGTTGTGATTGTGCTTTTCTGCACTTTGGATTTCTAGTACTTTTGTATTTTATAGCATAGACTCAATTCACGGTTGCTGAATCTAGACTGTTTGGTATCATTGGAGTACTAAAACCAGCCCTCTTACATTAAGAAGGCCCCCCTGCCCCCTTGTGGCAGAATTGTGCAGCCAAGAACTCATCTGAGTTTGGGATTGCTAGAATAAGGCTCAGACTTGGCCTTTCCCTTCATTTACTTTTTTTTAAAATAGTTTGACTTCATTTATATTTCAGTGTTGCATTTTGGGTGGTTTGCACTCAGTTTACCATAGCTGTTCATAGGTTGCACTGCTGCCCTGTGAGCAACTCAGTTGTGCATTGTGACAAATTGGCACAATTTTGTAACCCTAGCCCTCCATAGAATAGAAACATTTTGTCTTACACCAAAACCTGGCCCATCTAGCCCACTTCCCACTAGTTTCTACAGTATATACCTTCCATAATGGATAGGCAGTTTCCCATCATTTCTCAAGGAAGCCTGATTGGACATCCTGAAGTAACAGAGCAATTCCCTCATGTATACTGACAACCAGTTACTGCTAAAACAAACTAATACAACATGTGACAGCTGTATCTATACTATGAATTTGGAATCAATTCTCTCACATAACAGAAAATCAGATATTAAACATGTTAGCACACACAATTTGCCTCTTGCACATAACAAGCTCACAACACATAAACCCACATATGCAGAGATACTTGCTAGAAATCTAACTAAAGATCAGAGACTTCCCAAGTGCAAACCTACTGCACACAATGCAGACCCAATAGAATCGTCTATACATAATAATACACACACCAGTGTCTCAACCAATAAGCTCCTCAGGGAAAACACCTCAAAACCATATATCTTGCTGATAAGCGACTCCATAGTGACACACACAGATGTCTGCCTCACCAGACTGGCGAAGGAGAAGGTCACAGTTAGCTGCCTGTCAGGTGGCAGGATCCATCAGATCACACACACACACACACACACACACACACACACACACACACACACACACACACACACACAAAAGTCTCTCAACAAGTACCGTTATGACTCTGTCATAGTCCATGTTGCAGTGAATGACTGGAGACATACCTCACTGTACTATATGAAGGTGCTTGCCTCCCCCATAGTGCCTTTTTAGGCAATGTCAAAACAACTAAAGTCCCAATGTAAAATAATCCACTACAGACAAGCTAAAGGTTATGCTGCTTAATGCAAGGAGTGCAAATCAAAAACTGCACTCACTGGAAGAATCCCTTACCTTGGAAGATGCCCATGTCTGTGCAGCCATGTAGACACGGTTCAAGGCCACAGACAGCCCCCTGGCCATGCAAAGCTACAATGCCTTCCACATGTTTAGACATCAAAACAAGGATGAAAAATATAAAGACAGAGCTGTATACATCTTCATTAAAGACAAATCCACCACAAGACTGGTCAAAGAGTATGACTTTGTATCGCTACTCTAAGTCCAACTAACTGTATGCACAATCCCTTCCATTTCATTGTTAGCTACAGGTCCCCCACCATGAGCCACAAGTACCACCCTGTCTACTTGGAACTACTTGAGTAACTCAACATACAGCTAAACACCTTGGTCATGTATGATTTCAGCTATCCTTCCATCAATTTCAAGGCATATATGTGCACAAACATGCTCACCCTAAGGTTCCTTGCCTTTTTTAATACACATGCTGTCTAACAGATAGTCTGCACCCCCACAAGGGGCTTGAATGTCCACGATTTAGTACTGACTGACATAGTGTTTCTTTGTTCTAACCCCTGTGTGAAGGCCTTCTATGTTGCACATCTCATAAATAAAGGCATTACATACAGAGCTAAGGATGTTATAACTCATCTGTATTCATCCATCATCAGACCACTAATAGAGTACAACAGTCCCTTGTGCATGTAAATCATCAGAAAGCTGCAGCAGCTGGAGAGACCTTAGAGGTTTCCACCAATGTAATTCAGGGCCTGCAACACATGACCTGCATGGACAGACTAAAGGACTTGACACTTTACTCTGTATCTTATAGGCTGCTGAGAGGTGACTTATGCCTGGCCTACAGAACAGTCTCAGACCCATACCTAATAGAAATGCAGCACATCCCTAAGCCACATGGGACAAGATTCATTTACTCTAGGGATCTTAACCTAACCTGCAACATTAACAAGACACTCTGGAGTGACTGATATGCCTCACAAAGATTGCCACTCCTCTGGAAACCAATCCCAATTCACATAGACAGAACTCCTCAATAAACCTATTTAAGCATAACTCAGCCAACTGTATAGAAGAATGTAAATTTATCCCAGGTGTGCCACCCATGCCCCACTTGGTTAAGGGCAGTTGGTGATGATCATACACTTGCATTGCAAATATAGACCATACACGTTGGTCAATAAGGGAACAATGTTATAACATGGCTAGGCTTATAAAGCCCCTAGGACTTATAGCCTAGTAACCTTCTATGAACCTAAGGTAACATCTGCCTGGGCTCCAGGCCAGTATCTGATCCTGCCTTGATGGGATGGCTGTATATGCAATAATCTGATATAGCTGATTACATCAGCATTCTCTGTTGAACATATGGTGGTACATCAGCACTGTCTGTTGAGCATATGGTGATAAAGTCCAACATGCATGTGTAAAAGACTCTCTGTAGGGTCAAGTAACATCACACACACACACACACACACACACACACACACACACACACACACACACACACACACACACACACACACACACACACACACACACACACACACACTTGACTGTAGTGAGAACAGAACCCCTACCTAAGTACACAAACTATAGAACATAGAACTATATGCAAGCGCCAAAGCATAAGTCTGAAATTTACAACTCTGCAAATCAACTTATAGTGGATGACATCAGCAGGCCATGTGGGAGACAAGAGTTTGGGAGCGCTGCATGAAATGGATGTGTAGGCTTCTGCAAGTATGAAAAGACTAGCAAGCCATACCACTGGAAAAGTAACTGTAGGATAGCACATCTACTCTGCTGAGTAGAGACATGCACACATACACACGTACACACAGACACACACACACACACACACGCACACACGCACACACACACACATGCACCCACTATTGACTACAGTAAGAACAGAACCCATATCTATCTAAGAACACAGATTGTAGAACATAGCACTCTAAGCAAGTGCCGCTTTACAAGTCTGACTTCTACCTGTCTGCAGGTCAACTTATAGTAGATGACATCAGCAGGTCATGTTAGAGACAAGAGGGTGGGAGGGCTGCATGACATGGATGTGGAGACTTGTGCAAGTATGAAAAGATTAGCAAACCATGCCATTGGAGAAGTAATTGTAGAATAGCATATCTACTCTGCTGAGTAGTGACACACACACACCCAGTTGACTTTAGTGAGAACTGATCTCCTACGTATCTAAGTACATAGATTAGGGAACACACTACTCTACACAAGCACCGCAGTACAAGTCTGACTTTTGCATGGCTGCAAGTCAACTTATAGTGGATGACATCAGCAGTGCATGTTGGAGAGAAGGAGGTGGGAGGCCTGCCTAACATGGATGTGTAGGAATATACTGGAAAGCAATACCATTGGAGAGGTAACTGTAGTATGGCATGTCTACTCTCCTGAGTAGAAACACACACAGTTGGCTGTAGAGAGAGCAGAACTCCTATCTACCTAAGGTATACAGGCTATAGAACATGGTAGTTTATGCAAGCACAATGGCACACGTCTAACTTTTGTGTCTCTGCAGATCCACTTATAGTGGATGTCATTAGTAGTGAGTGTTGGAGAGAGGAAGTAGGGAGGACTGCCTGAAATGGATGTGTTGACAGGTGCAAGTAGCAACATACTATCAATTTATGGGATTGACGTGGTAACTGCAGGATACACAGTTGTTATTTCGGCTGGACACACACACTTAACTGCAGTGGGAACAGAACCCCTACATATTTAAGGTATACAGGCTATAGAAAACAGTAGTTTATGCCATCGCCATGGCATAAGTCTGACTTTTACATCTCTGCAGGTCCAGTTATAGTGGATGACATCAGCAGTGCATGTTGGAGAGATGAAGGTGGGAGGCCTGCCTGAAATGGATGTGCAGGCAGGTGCAAGTCTCAAAATACTGTCAATTTGTAAGATATACAGTTGCTTTTCTGGTTGGACACACACTCACACACACACACACACACACACACACACACACACACACACACACACACACACACACACACACACACACACACACACACACACACACACACACACACACACACACACATAGTTGACTACAGTGAGAACAGAATCTCTACCTAAGTATACAGACTACAGAGCTCAGTACTTTACACAAGCACCATGGCACAAGTCTGACTTTTATATAGCTGCTGGTTAACTTATGGTATATGACATCAGCAGGCAATGTGGGGGACAGCAGGTTGGGAGGCCTGCATAGACACATAGATTCATAGGTTCATACGAGGCCAGTAGGCTTACTGTAGAGGGTATCCTAGATGTGTAGAAGCCTAGCTGTGTAAAAACACAAGTACCCTTATTGAGCATAGTTGTATGTTTGAGTTTTGCAGAGCAAGGTTGTCAGCACCACCGACTACTCCTATCCATGAGAGAGGATACAACATTATATATTACACTTTGTAGTGTGGTTGATATATGTGTGTAAAAATACTAAGCCCCCAGGGTTGCATTGCTTGAGGAGGCAACACATGTATGTGTTGTGAATATATGACGTGTACTAAGAATGTGCTCTGAATTTGCAATGTTTCCACATGTAGTTTTATGTCACACAAAAGAAATAGATAATAAACACCAATAAGAAAGCACCATATATACAGTTCCATAATGCAGTGTGCAGTAGATTTGCAAAATGATTAAAAACGAGTACATGCATGTGAGTTATACCTGTTTGCACACTGGTAAGTGATGCACAAATGCAAGCAGCATTGCTAACGTACAGTATATGGCATGTACTGTACTCAAACCCAGGCCCACATGTATAGCAGTCTTACACTTATACCTGTTGACACAAGGATGTTAAGGAAACAGTTGTGTATGTTGCACTTCATTGCTGTAAACTGCAATGCCACAGCATTAAAAAGATTGCACACTCAGTACTAGAAGCCAGTACCATCTGTACTCTAGGCAACATTTTTGTGATTGTCAAGGGCATTAATTGAATGTAACTGGTTACTATTTTTGGCTGTCTGCTTCATAGGTGGTCCGCTGCTTTTCACGCAAACCCGATAAACACAGCCATTACCCACTTAGCTATTTGTGCTATGTGGCACATCATACAAAAAGGACAATGAGAAATGAGAGCAATAAGAAAGAAAACCTTAGTAATGGACTCATATGAGTAAAGTAAGTGTCTGCTGTCACATGTACTGTCTTCACAAATCCACTAATATTTACTTCATTACTGCACCAAGTTAAGCTATACAAGGATATGTCATAGTACTATTACAGAATACATTCAAGGTTCAGGACTTGCCTTGAAAATGCAGCATTGAGACAATTGTATTTCAGGCCTAGAATTTCCTTGTGTCTACTCCCATGGGATAGAAGTATGCAGGAAAAAACAGAATGTAGGCTAGATGGATGCTCTACAACTTGTTGAATAGCTTCACCATACTGAAATAACCTGCTTATGCTGTAATTAGCAGCTATGAAAAAATCTGCTACTTTATCAAATATATGAACTCTGTTAGTGCCCATTGGTGCATGATGCACACCTATGCACCACTGCATGCACCGACGCTGAAATAAGTGAACATAAGCAAACTTTTTACTTTTGTCCATGCCTGCGATATCATGTAAACATGCAGTTCCAAAAGTAGAAGGAAGATTGCACACCCTGTAGTAGAACCCAGGACCTAATATACTCTAGCCTTAGATATACACATGCTGCCACAGGAATACTTATTACCAATGTATTGAGAAACCTGCCATTCATTCTTCCATTTCCTGAGGCTGTGCTAAGTACTGCATCATGCAAATAATGTCAAAAATAAGAAAAATACATTTTAATGTAACACAGATAGATAAGATACATTTTAAAAAACAATAAAGAGGATGACACATAACTTGTGAATTGTGCACTGCATGCATGTACTTTTTCACTTCACAGAACTACATGTACAGCTCTGTAAGTGTAACCTGACACCCCCCCGATGTCATCATTCACGTGTGTCATGCATTCAGCATGGACACCGTGGAAGTGCCTATATGAAGTGAACATCACTACATGGTCACAAATTTTTGGGATTCAGCAATTCTAATGAGTTTTGACCTCTTTTGCATCTTCGCCATGTTGACACCCTGAAATCTACACAGTTGCCACCCGTGTAGGCAGGGAAACTCAGGAGGAGCCCAATGTTGTACAGTGAAGGAAGGGTATTACTCAGGTGTGTGCATGTGTGTGTGTGTGTGTGTGTGTGTGTGTGTGTGTGTGTGTGTGTGTGTGTGTGTGTGTGTGTGTGTGTGTGTGTGTGTGTGTGTGTGTGTGTGTGTGTGTGTGTGTGTGTGTGTGTGTGTGTGTGTGTGTGTGTGTGTGTGTGTGTGTGTATATATATATATATATATATATATATATATATATATATATATATATATATATATATTTGCACACAGGAATTCAGGTCTGGGATTTTATATTTTATGGTGTTTATACTTTTAGCTGTCTACATTAGTTATGATCGCATTGCTCATTTGGG
This sequence comes from Protopterus annectens, assembly GCF_019279795.1. NCBI lineage: Eukaryota > Metazoa > Chordata > Ceratodontiformes > Protopteridae > Protopterus > Protopterus annectens. Next base: position 1,236,486,976 of record NC_056737.1, on the reverse strand, counting down.
GTGGGGGTGCAAAGTGACATTTATGTCATGGCACTTAATAAGGACTTCTTGCTATTTTTAAGATAGTTTTCTATCATTCAACATGTCTGGGAATGTTGTAATATGTGTGGAGTTACATGTTAGGGTCTGTTCTGTATAAATATATAACGTCACATACAAAGAAAACCAAAAAATTGTATATAAATGGTTTAAACTGTTAGGATGATATTTCTGAAGAAGTTCATAGATATTAAAGTGGACGAAATGCGTAAAATTGAGTTTGGCATATTCCTTTCCTTTTATCCGGCTGTATACATATATGTAAAATTATTTGCTCTAGTTTCCATGTAGACTCCTGTATTCGGTAAACTTTTGCATACACGGCCAACATGAACATGGAGTCTTAACAGTTACTTTACAGCTTGTTGTATCATTTCACCATGTTCATTTCCTTCATTACCATACAATTCAGCTGAGTGCACACCACTACTTGGGGTTTACTGAATCTAAAACTTTCCACGGCCATGTCAAAATTATCATGTAGGCTTTATTGAATCTCCCCATTAAGTTTAATACATATATTCATTACAAGGATAATTAGTCAGTTCCTTAAGATACAGAAGGCATTTAAAATGGAGGATAACTATATCATGACTATGCCAGAATAATATAAGGAAAACAGAAGTGAAATAAATAAAATTATTGTATTAAAGTTACTTGCAAGACTTAGCGGGGTGATAAATCAAAGTATATGTTATAACCTTAGCAAAATAGCTTCGGGAATCTTCTTACTACTGGAAAAAAATAGCAGAAAAATTGCTGAAAATATTATAGACATTTTAAAAAAACTGTGCAAACCTGTGGAAATACTACTTTTATTATTTTAATTTATATATGAATTTGCTTGTGTGTTAATTAGGTATTTAGAATAATGTTTTTTAACAGTTTTTTTTTTATTTTTTTATTTATTTTTTGACAGAATGAAAAATATAATTGCTCTGTGAATGGTAGTTTAGGTCTTAATGGTAGACAGTGTTCAATTGTCAATATTTTGAACAGTAGACAACTTAAAAGAAATGAAGAGAAACCGTTCCGGGATCTGGTATTTAATGGAGTTGCATTGTAAGTTAATAGTGGTGCATCCACAAGTCTGCTAATAAAATATGAAAATCTTATGGTTTGCTCTCTGGCTTCTTTGTGTATTGCAAGATATACAGAGTCAAGAACAGATTGTATTCTATTTCATGCAGAAGGATATTTTTGCTAAGACAGACTTGACTTTTGGAGTTAGAAGGTGTGATATCTTATAATAATGTTTAAGTTGAAATAGCACCTGATTCTATTGTCCATATCACCGTGAAAAAGAGAGTTGGATCTTGTGACATAGTTCTAATATGTGTATAGCTCTCCTGAAGTCCAATATAAAACCTATCTTATAGTCATCTTGTCATCTATGTACTTTCCTTGCCAGCAATGATTAATAGGACTCATTGAAAATACCAAATTAAAAAAAAATGACCCAACACTAAGACCTTACGATATGTTTAAGTATTTACACTCAAAGACATGAGGGATAACATTGCCTTGACAATCTTTAAGTAAGATGCCAGTTAAGCAAGATGCTTTTTTGGATTAATATAAATAGAATAACATTAGTTTATCAAGGGTTGATTAGGAGATCATTAAAAATTACTCATAGCACAGATTAGAGAAACTGGTTTGCAGCTGTGCTTGCAGATCTTTCTATGATTTACTGGCATCAAGAAGCAAGATGTCTATTGCATGTAATATGAGAATGAGATAAGGTAGGTAGGTTTTTAGTCATATCATTAACAAGAAAAGAGAAGAGAAGATAGAAGACAGCCTAACACCGAGCCTTGGGGCTCACCTGTGTTGAAGATACCATTTCTAGATTAGAGGTTGCAAGTGTAGACTTGAAGTGCCATATCTTTGAGGTAATTTTAAACCAAGTGATAGTATTGCCTCTTTGGCTATGCTTTCTGATTTTCAAAAATAATATTTCATGACTGACAGTCTCAAATGCTTGAGTCATTGCAACAAATGCTGCTGGTTCCAGACATTAATGCAGCGGTGGTGTTGAAGACATTGCAAAATCCATGTTGGTGGTTTGAAAAAAGGCTATTGTATTGCTTCTTCCTTTGAGCCAATGTCTACTTTAAATCACAATTGTCCTAGTTGATAAGATTAGTGAAACACTTCAAAATGTAGGCAAGAAGATTTTCATGGGTCCTGATTATATTCCAGCAGGTTTGATTCATGGATTACTAGACTATTTCCTACCTCTGTTATATTTGGTTTATAATAAGCTGATTAGAGGCAGGTTGGATATATCTAATTATACACCTATAAGCCATACATTGATATTTTGTAAATGTTTTGAACAAACTATGTTGAATGTATTGATGGACTCAGGAAATCACTCAGAGAATTTTAATTTATATTAACATAGTTTCAGCACTGGAAGTTCAGCCGTAACTAATCTTCTAGAGTTTTTCGACCAGGTGACATTAACACTTGATTCTACATTTTTAGATGCTGTTATGTGGATTTAGCAAATGCTTTTGATACTATTTCACATAGGTTTATTGTTACAATGCTTATGAAGTACTTCCATAGTCCATTTAATAGCGTGTTAATTAGTCATATGCAATGTGTTTCAATTAAAGGTCTTATTTTTAAATGTTTAATAGTGTGGTCTGGAGTCCCACAAGTATTAATGTTTGCCATTTTTTGTTAAATTTGGCATTTTCAACAAGTCCTATTAATAATCACTGCTAGCAAGTAAAGTATGAAAATGACTGTAAGATAGGTTTTAAATTAGACTTCAAGGTCACATATCAGAACAACTTCATCAATTTTCTTCTTGTGTAAAATAGTTAACTTTATTCAAAATAAACTTTGAAGTAATGTATTTTTAAAGGCCAGTTATTACATCTAATATATCTCTTAATGGTGTTATCTTACAAGAAACTTGTGATTACCAAGATCTTGGAATGCTTACATCTTATGGCTTTTCTTTTTCTAGCCATGTAAACTTCATTAGGAAATGTGCTAATGTGACTTATTTTTAAATTAGCATCTTTTAGAGATGCACATAGCTTGGTACATCTTTAAAAATGTATATTCAACCAGTTCTGGAATATAGTAGTTTGTTTTGTGCCTATAATATGACTCAGTTTGCATTACTTGAATTAGTCCTGAGGAAATATACTAAGAATACCTTCTGTTCAACACCTAACTTTTAAAGAAAGATGTCAACTTTTGGATTTATATTTATTGCATTTTATGCATACTAGAGGGAAATAAATCCATTAATGCTTATATTTTTTTCCTGATAATATGTTACAAACTATATAGAATATTTATTTGTCCAACAATATGCGGGGACATAGGTATGATAATATAAATGTTGCTTTCCCTAAATGTAAAACTTCTTTTTAAAACACATTTGTAGCATAAACAATTTCCAGAATATTGAATTAAATCCCTGTTGATGGTAAGGTGGCTTCCTTTAAATGTAATTTTGACCACTGGATGGGTATCAGTGACTATAATGTTTTGCTTAATAAGGCAGTATTGCCGAATGGCCTTTGGGCCTGAACTCTGTAATATAAAGCATGATAAACTCATGGCTGTTAATGTGCTGGAAATAGTTGATTATACAAGAGCTTCTCGAGAATGTTTGCAATGGGCAGAGGTTGGATATGGGACTTTCAGAGGTGTAACCACTTCATCCACTGCTACTTCCCAATCTGGCACCCCTCAACATTCAGTTGTGTAGGAAAAAAAAATCAAAGCTTCACCAATCTGGCTGTCCTTTTGTCTACCATATGGTGGAAGAAAGAGAGCGCATCATTGCAACCCATAATACTTAGTGCCTGAGGTGGCTGCCCCTCCATCACAGCCTAGCTACATTTCTGGGTACTGCAGTCTTTAAGTCCTAAAAAGTTGATACCTTAAACAGGAAACTGTCAGTAGAATAATTAAAGGATGAAGGATCTATCCCAGAAGACAAAGAGAGGTTAAACATATATGTAAGTAGTTGGGCAATGCAAACAGCTGTTTTTCCTAAGAAAAATTCAGTGAACTGCAGTGAACTTACCTGAGATGGCATTTAAGCTGTGTAATATCATTTTGGTTACTTTAACAGAGATTTCTTACAAGAAGAAGATAGCAACACATTCAGTCAAAGGATATGACCGAGGGGTTGAATGATAAGAGTGGAGGTGAACAGCCATGGTTTGTACTGATGATCTTAAAGAAGATTTTGTAACATCAAAAAAAGTTGTTCTTGTGTCATTAGAAACTTGTGAAGCAAGATTTGAGTCAGTCACATATCCTGTCCTGGAAGAGCTTGGCCTCGCTATTGGAGGCTGCCTGCTTTTGTTGTAAGTACTGAGGAATGAACAACAGAGTTGGCTGTCTGATGATTTTTATTTCCATGCCTTCCATGCTGAATGTGTGTCTTTCATCATAATTATTAGATCTATGTTTAGCGAGGGGCACAATTGTCCTACGAGCCTTCTACAGGTAGCAGAAAAGACAGAATCTTAGATCTCAGAAAGTATAGATGTGAAAAGTTGCAGTGCATTGGAAAGGTCAAGGATATTCACCAATTGCATTCAATCTATAGAAGCAATAGTTGTAGTCTTGGTCTTACACTTCTGATCAGGAAATTGTCTTCCTTATACTTGAGGTGGTATTTCTGAAATTTTGACTAACCATGAAGAGATGAATGGACATTGAGCTATGAAGCTATTTAGGAGGACAGCTGCTATTGTGCATCTATGTTTAATGCTAGTTATTACAAAAATCAAAGAATTATATCATTGTTTCTGTGAGGATTAGGCTTGTTACAAGCTTTTTCAAGTTGTTTCATGTTATATTGTTTTAGCATTTTTTAAGTTGTTTAGCTTTAGGTCATATTGGATTAAGATTGAAGTCTTAATGAAAAATTATTGTTTCAGGGAAAACAGTTGGGAAGATGCCAAAGATGGCTTGTTGTGTGATTGTTACAGAGGCTGTAGAGATATATACTATGAATGCTAATAGAAGAGTATACATCCCTAGTGACGTGATACCTAGTGTGCAGTTTTGTCATTGGTAGAGTAATGCTAGCATCTTTAATGAAACAATGTATACCATGCAACCCATGTGCAGGGATATATACACATATCTGTCAAGTTACATTCATGTGTTAGCATTCATCACGCACATGTGAATGCTCACACACATGAAGAAGCTAATGTTCATAGTTACCTCTGTAAACATACATTAAAGTCACCTGAGGGTGAAGTTAGTGCTAAAAGATAATCCTGATGCCTCCCTATATGACAGCCTTTAATAAGTAGTTCTTGTTCGTGGAAAAGAAACGGGTCTCTTTATAAATCTAAAGGTTAACGGTGTGCAGGTATGGAGAGAAAAATAATTAAGCTATAAATAAATAAATACATTCTAAGCTGAAGCTGTAAAGGTGTGAAAGAGGTACACACTGAGCAGGAGATTTCTAGATAACAGCGATGCTTGATTATAAACCATTATGTCTGACAGCACTACATGAAAGTATTTAAGGATGAGTTAGGTGTAGAACTGGTTTGGGAATTTGTTATAATAAAAACTTTGCAGTCTGAGACTAGTTTTTAAGAAGTGTCCAAGATATTTTGAAAAGAAAAGTACAGACGTAAGATAATATTAATTAAATTAAAGAGAGGTTATGAACAAAGGCAAGGACAGACAATTTCCATGGTGAATCAGCTTACAAGTGAAAATGCAGAGAAATTTAACATAAGATAATAAAAGGAAACAGTCATCTGCATCTAGTATTGAGAAATGTTACCACTGTCTAAATACCACAAGTACAATTCTGTGCATTTTTGCAATAAATTGATATCTGCATTCACTGATATCAGATGTTAAGTCAGTATATGAGAACCCATACTACAGTTTGCCATATTGATAGTCCATTATTAAGGGTGTCTCTAGCATCTAGGGAGACACATTTGTAAGCAAAGTAACAGGCTTTATTTTTTTTTGTTACATTTACAATACATAAATTAAATATGGATAAATGTGGACTCCATCAACTAATTTTCCTGTAATCTTGTTGGGAAAATTAATAATCTGAGTAATTACTATTTTAAAATGTAATTTTATATATTACAAAATGCTCATTTATAATACATCACTTTTTTAAATTCTGCTAAAAATTACTTTTTATTCTTTGCTATACCTAGTTTTGGCAAAAAATCATCCTCAGTGATTTGTTCTAGGAGAAATTGGAATATCATCAGTGCCTTCCCAATGTATAAGGATATTTTAGGTAGTGAACCAACTTTTGTATACAATACTGCTCTTAATTGTAAACAAGATATGGAGAACAACAAGGAATCAAACACTAACTTGGTGAAGAATGGGACCTCTAGATGTGGTTAATATAAACAGTGCTCAAATACTGTGACTGATGAGCAGATTAAGTTGAATAATGGCACTGAGAGTGTTATTAGACTCAGGAAGGGTAATAGTAAGACATCTGGGGTAGTGTACGTTTCACTGTGTAGCTATTGTTCAAGTTTCAATATAGGAAAAACAGAACTTTCACTAAGTAAAAGGATCTATGAAGACCTGCATGACAGGATAAAGAACAATAATAATGCACTTTACAAACACTCCTTTGGCTATCATGGATCTCGGGATTTTAAATTTGGCATACTGGGAAAGGTTAATATCCAACCAAGAGGAGGGGATTGGTCATTGGAATTAGAGTTTGAGGAAATGTTATAGCTACTCAGGATTAATGCTACCAAGCCTCGAGGTTTGAATGAGATGGTTTGCATCTCTGCAGTACTAAAAAAAAAGTCTTTGAAATTAGAATAGACAGCACTTTTTATTATTATTAGCTGTGGATGTACTATAGTGATGTTAGGTTATCAATGTACAATTACAATTTTATTTACACATCTGTCATTCATGTGTTTTTAACTTGTTATTTGTACATTTGGCATCATGTTCAACTATGCTCATTATATTAGACTTATTTCATGTTATTTGAATGTATTATAACTAAATGTATTTTACTAGGGTGAGCACATTTACAAAAAGTATGTCTGAGTCTTTAAAATGCATGATTCTTAAGGATGTTATGTTGTTTCCATTCAGATTCTGAGGAAGTTCTGTTTTTTTCAGGAATGAATGCTCACAATCTAATTTTTTTCTCATTTTTTCCAATACTGTGAACTGTAGATTGTGTTGCTAATAAACTCTGTACTTCTTCACGAGGCAGACTTTGGAGAAATTATTTTTATTCCTGACATATTTGTACAATATACATTACTGACATGGTGGTTTTTGCATAACATTTTCAGTGACAGGTTTTTGTTTGTTTTTAAGCCATTTTTGCCTGGGAAGGAGGCTGGATATGCATTATTGAATGCTATTGTTTTGTACAAACCAGACACATTTTGAATAATGCTCACAAATTGTTCTCATACCCATAGGCTGTCTGTTTTCTACAGGTAAAACATATAAAAATATTCTAGTTTGCCTTTTTAAGTCCTGTGACACAGACTGCAAACAAAGTTCATGCCTTCTCTTAATTGTCTGTGTGAGTTCCTAGTCTTTAAAGATAAGCAGGGTTATATGCACTTCCTAGAGAAGGGGAGATTCTTTTGTTGAGGCATGTTAACTTCTTCTTTTCTATTCCTGTACATTTTTACTATACCTTGCACTTTCACACAGTTTTCTTCCTGATTTCAAATAGGCATTGCTAATCTTTAGTTCACCTTATTTCAAAACTCTACCCTTTTCCTCCTTTTACCTACTACTGCTTTCTCTCCAATGATGTATTCCTTTCAAAGGCCTGAACTATTGTCCTTGGTTCTTTCTGACTGGTCATAATCCTTCCATCACAATGAAACTCAGTGAATAAGACACATTGTGCATTTGCCTAACCAATGATTCACCCATACTATTAAAAAGTCCCATTCCAAGCCCCTCTATATTTCCATTAACCATCTATGTGGTACTGTGTAGGTCACATTAATGTAGTCTATGCAGGATATGCTGACATCTTCTTTTTGGACCAACAGTGTGGTTACTCAGTCAAAAATCATATTGTAGGTGTTGGTCATTGCTACTAGAATGAAATTATGTTGCCTTGTGCTTGAGCCTGACATTTTTCAGATATTCCAAGACCCTGTCTTTAAGCAGCAATTCCACAATTTTACAGTAACCTGAGTTCAAGTAGATAGGTTAACGGTATTCAGTCTATGCACTGCTGCTCCATAATGAAATGTCAGCACTCAAAATGCTGTCTGTTGCCATGTCCCCACCCCAAAAAAAAAAAATAGAATATATTTGAGAAGAACAGATCTTGAACATCAGTCTACTCCTTTAAACTCCTATCTTGCAGGGGGCACTCCCCAGAACCCCGCATTCCTAGATGTGTGCGGCAAGGCTAACATCTACCAAACTTAGATATACTAAATCCGAGATTGCCATACCTCAGAGAAAAGGGAATCTTCTCAGAAGTGGTAATCTCAAGCTTAGTAAATGCAAGTCCATTTTTTTCAATGTTTCAGTTTCCAAATTACAGGACTCATTATAGCAGGTCCTGATTTCAAATGGTTGCCCCGCAGACGCATCTATTGCTTTGTTTCTCATTTTTCCTCTCTGCTTCCTACTTGTAACTACCTTCTTCTTTGAGAAGGTCACTAGAGTCATAGACAAGGGCAAAAATGGTACATACTCCCCCTTTAAATCATCAGTTTCTCCACAATTCAGCCACATGCAAGCATGTTCTTGTATTAGGACAGTCTTTTGCAAGAGAAATGCTAAAATGCATCATCAGACCTCAGTCCGCAGAAGAGATATGAGTTAGGGTCACCAAGTGATCCAGCATATAGTGTCAACAAATCCAGATAAAATTCCCTTATCTTCCCAGTTGCAGAATATGGAGTAATTGTGTGTATAAACCAGTGATTTATGTCTCTTCCCATTCTTGCAGTGCATCTGCCATGAGTGGGATACCTTTGGCCTCCAATGTGTAAAAGGCAAACAGGTGAAGCTCACTCCCTTTCCTCCCCACTGGTGTTTTAGTTTTACTTCCCTACAGCTGATCTTCCCACTATAACTGGTATTGCAGACAGAAGCATCTACTCTCTGGTAATGCCTCAGGGCAACTCATTACTCCATTTACAATGTATTTTACCTCTGTTTTTCCTGTCTGCATTAATCCTAGCTCTCACCCTATAATTTTTTTAAACATTTATATTGTGGTAAACCTGTACTCCATGTTTTTTTTTTTTTTGCTTTGCAGACTTTGCTCCCTCTCCCACCCATACATAACAGCCATCATGCCTCCTTGCAGTGCAACATAACTCATTTTTTCCCTTACTCAGGTATTTCCCCTGGGATCAAGGTGATGATGCTTGGAGAGAGTCAACATTCAAGCAGCTATTAGACTGCTGTATGTCCTCACCAGTATCCTAACAGGGAGGTCATTTGCAACAGATTAACCATGCTCCTAGGTGCAAGTGCATGTGATCCGCATCACATTGCAGCACCATCACAAATATCCCACGTGAAAGCTTGCTTCTCTGTAAACCTACAGTGAAAGCTTCAACAAGATGATGGATTAGGGCATCTATCATCCATGCAAATGCCTCCCATTTGCATCATAGCCCATCTTCTGAAGGACTGTGGCAGTACAAAGCTAGATTTCCCATGCCGTCCCTTCAGGTTGGGCCTGCCCCTCTCCCTTACCAACTCTGTTAAATGAGCTACTAACTGAATCAGATCACTTGGGTGACACTCAGAACTTTATTCCTCTATACCTCCAGAGCTGGTAACTCTCCCTCAATTATCTAAAACTTTGTGTTTATATAATTTCTGGTTCATCTGACTTGTGCACCTTAATGTGGGTTGTCTGACTTGTGCACCTTAAGGTAACACACTTCTAGAAACTTTTTTTTTTTTTTTTGAGAGAAGAAGTATCGGACTATTTATCCTGGGCTGTTTGAGAGAAGGGATTCAGTGAATTACAGCTATATCCTTTCCTGAATGTAAATCAGAACTATTCATTTTACAGCCACAATTTTGAATATTTTCTGCTACTTCGTTAATGTCTTCCCCTTTTGTCTGTCACACATTGTGTATTTCTGCTACCTTATGTCTCTATGACATTAAATGGATGCCCTTTCCTAGGTCTGGGAATGTGCTTCTGTAATTGCCTTTTCTACTTAAGATGAAAGCTCTTAATGTGTTTTGTATTAAACATTTAGTTTATTATCCTTTGGGTTTTTTTATTTAGTTTTCCTGTTTGTTGACTGCCACCTTGTTCTGCTTGTTTGCTCAATCTAATTCTTGCTCCATTCATTTGCATTTTACCTGAATTAACCAGTTTTGCTCCATTCTGTTTCATATAACTTCTCTTACCTTTTAGCTTAAAGACGTGTGTTGAGAAGTACAGAGACCATTGCCTTCTTTTTGGTTACACATCAATTTCTTTTTAAAGTGCATTCTTTCTGTATATGACAGCCTGATGCATTTTTTAAATATTCTACAACAGTATCTGTCCTTTATCCGTAGATTTTCTGAGGTACAAGCCTGCTTTATCACTCCGTTTTGCTATTTTTCCACCTGCTTTACTAAAGTCCAGAAAGGTTTAGGCTGTTGTCAAAAATCATGTTTGCTTTAATGTAATTTGGTAGTCTATTCCATGCATCAGCTGCTGTCTCATATAACCAATTACTACACTTCTAATTCCTATAGAATCTTCTACTTATTTTGTCTGAATATTCTCTACTATTTTCTGATAACCACAAACATTCCCAGAGGTACATGTTCAGATATTTTAGTCTTTCGTAACAGCTTAAATTGTCACATTCATTGGTGTTCTTGGTGTATTTCCACTGTACTCTTTCCAGTTGATTCATGCTTGTTTTCTTATAAGGTTTCCATACTGTTATTTCATACTAAAGTTTGGGCTAATGTCTTGTCCTGTCCTAACCAACAATAATGTCATCATTTATGACTTCTTAGACTTTAAAAACCATTTACCTATAGATCTCTAACTATCATTAACCAATTGATTGATATGATTAGAAAAACTCAAAGCCAGATCTAACCAAATACCCAGGTCTTTAAATAAAGCTACACTTTCTATCACTGTGTGCTGTATTAAATATTCATCTTTAAATCTATGTCTACCAAATCTTATGTGCTTAGTTTTGATATATTTGCCAACTTATTATTCTCATATGCCCACATGGCCAATTGAGTCAAGTTCTTTTGCAGACATGCCCTGTCTGTAACACATGCAATCAGTTTACCCAATTTCAAATCATCTGCATACAGATTGCAGAACACCTCAGATAAAAAAGATAGATCTGAAAGATACAAGCTAAACAAGTAAGGGACTAGGACAGAGCCCTGTGAGACTCCCTGACTCTAGCCTTGAATTTCACCTGTCCAATTGCTTTATGATAGTTGCCATGTCCTATGTGTAAGCCATGCAGCTATCATTCTTACCAAGAGTACAGCAATATCTAATGTTTTTAATTTATCCACCAGTGTTTTGTGGAATATCCTATCAAATGCTGAAGTTAAATCTATATAAATTATACCACACCACAATTTTTCATTCATAGGTGTTATTATATTGTTATAGAACATCAAGTTACAGGTGGTAATAGGTCTATTTTATTTTCAGCATATGCATGCTGATATATGGTTTCAAGTCCCAATCTTTCCAATTCTGACAATAACTTATCCAATATTACCTTCTCCATTATTTTTCCACAACATGAAAGTAAACTTAAGGGTCTGTATGACTCTGGGCCTGTCCTATTCCCGTTTTCCTTAAAGATAAGTTTAACAAGCCCTTGTCGCCAATCTTGAGGAACTCTCCCCATATTTGTACAACCTAACAAATAGCAGATAATAGTATTGTAAGTTCTTGTTGAATTGCTCAAAGGTCATTATTACAAATTATATCTCCTCCCCATGCTTTGTTTGGATCCTGTCTCCATAGTTCTTTTTAAATATAATCTAATTTGATTTCAGTATCTGAGGTTACTTGGATGTTACTAGGGCAATTTATCACCTCCTTTGTAAGAATAAATTTTAGAATCTATACACAAGTGCAAATTCAATAAAGCCTACACAAGCTGCTAAACCCATGTGTGCATTGCAGCATGAAGAACACAAGATGGCGCACCATTTTGCATTCAGTAAGTGATTCTACAAGCCATGTAGAGCCACACAAACATGGTAAACATCATGGCATGCTAATTACAGAATAAGCAGCTGAGCTGTTTGCTAATCAACCAATCCAAGACAGAAGATCTATTTAACAAGCTGTAAAGCAAACATGTAGACTCAGTGCTGGTTTGCCCTGAGAATTGTAAAAACTATTGGAATACAGCCACAGAAACTAGGCTACATGGAAAGAATGTTAGGGGCTGTTGTTGCACTTATTCATGTGTATGTGCCGCATACCTCCCAAACGTACTGAATTACTCAGTGTTTACCGAGTTTTGGGGTCCAAATTATGGGGTGCCACGATTCCCGAGTGGCACCCCTTCATTTCTGAATTTTCCCCAGCTTTTGTTTTAAATGTTTTATTTTTTTTTTGTTTTCAGCTGTCATCATCACATGCGTGATAATGTCAGCTCCACCACCCTGTCGGAATTGAGCTCAAGGGATCACTTATACACATTTCCAGCTGCTTTCTGTCTGGGAAGGACTGTTTGAGTTTGAATGTCAACTGCATGGGTCAAGAATTGAATGGAAACTTCTGTGAGCAGGTCAGGCTGCTTTATTCCAGGGAAGGACGAATCTCTCAGCTCATTTACTTGGATCTGCCAGCGGGTCAAGAATTGAGGAAGTGAATGCCTGGGTACGACAGAGCTTCAGTAAGAATGCTTAATTGAATGGAGACTTGGATCTGCAGGAAATTGAATGCCTGGGTATTGCTATTGCAGAGCTTGAGCTAGCATCTTCTGGTACTGCAGAGCTTGGATCTATGAGCGGAGCATGTTTTGAGGTATTTTTATTTTTCTCTTCTCATGAACGTTGCTTGAACTGAATTGTGTACTGCAGACCTTGGATCTGTGAGCAGAGCATGTTTTGAGGTATTTTTATTTTTCTCTTCTTGTGAATGTTGCTTGAACTGAATTTCACATGTGTGTGTGTGTGTGTGTGTGTGTGTGTGTGTGTGTGTGTGTGTGTGTGTGTGTGTGTGTGTGTGTGTGTGTCAGATATGAGTTTTTAATTTATGTAGTGATTTTATATAAATATGTCTTACGGTCAGTACAGAAAACTACTGCATTTGTATTTGGTAGTGTACAGGAAATGTAGAATTTAGAATGAGTTATTGATAACAATATTAGTAATGTTGTTAAATAGTTTATGAGATATTACAGGACTTACACATTGCTGTGCCATGTAAGGAAGGCTTACACTGTAATAAGAATGTGGTATCTGAAGTAAGTGCTCTCACATGTCATGGAAGAATGTTTCACTAATATAAGAGGTGGGGTAAGTAGTGTACTACCAAATTTGTTTTTACTTTTATACTAAAAACAAATTGCTTGAGGACCTTAGGACATTATGTTGTGTATGCCAGCATGTTTCGAGTTAAGATCTGGGGAAAGACTGGTTAAAAGTAGTTTGTGGGTAAAAGTAAATTGCATACATTTTATTCTATTTTCATATATCATTTTGTGTACCCATTAGGGACATTAAGGTTGTGGGAATGGGATTGCTTGATTGCTATGCATTTAGCCATTTTGTTGTAGCCCACAATAAGTGCTTTGGATAAAGCCTTTTGGTAGGTATCCAGAGATACAATTCCATAATATAATATTTGGACTAGTAGTGCTTCTGCACCCTCCCCCCTTTTTTTGTGGATAATGAAGTAAACTGTGACATTGCCTATGCAGGAATCCTAGATTTTTTATGTATTTTTTTGTATATAACTCACACTGTTTGAAGGGAACATGAATGTAGCTGACAGGCCTTTTGCGGCAAATCACTGAAGGATTGAATTCACAAATGACAGGCATTTGAATTTCAGACTTCATATTCTTCAGAAAATAAATGGTAACACAAAACCTTTTATTCTAACAATTTTTTAAGTTTATAAGATAAGTATTTGAAATGTGTCCCTATTTTGGGGATGTATTCCCCAGTATTGGCTTTGTCCAGGTTTTTTGTGCCAAGATGTTGAGAGCTATGATGATTTTGCATATTGGTATGTTGCTCTGACTGTAGTGCATAGGGTCTTAGGTTCAAGACTTGGTTGGCAGTGAAATGCATGGTGGTAACATAACATTTTATTCTAGCAACTTTCCAAAATTATGCAATGTTTAAAATGTGTCCCTGGATTTTGGTCTTTTGACTCCACACCACAAAAAACCCTCTGAAATTGAAAATAAGTGTGAGAAGCTGTGCAAGATGCCTATGGCTTACACTACTGCCATTCTATTTTGATATATATATATATATATATATATATATATATATATATATATATATGTGTGTGTGTGTGTGTGTGTGTGTGTGTGTGTGTGTAAGTAGACTTTTATGATGGAAATATTTTGAATTAGGCAGTTTTGTCATTATTAGTTCATGCATTTTCTTGTGTTGCCTACTGGAAAAATGTTTTTAAAATGCACTCTAAATCTAACAAGTGTGCTGTATTATACAAAGAATATAATTTAATAAACTGAGGAAGGTGTATCAAAGAATACATGTATGTTTCCTTTTTTGTGTGCAAGGGGTCTATGATTTGAAAACAGCCCAAAGATAATCTTTATCCACCACTGGCCAGATGTATTTTCTTTGGATGTGGTGTGGGTTTCAATGCTGTTTCAATGAATGTGAGTTTCAAGGGCAGAGAAGTTTTAATGCTAAGTATATTTTCGTTGTGAGAGAGTAACAGTATTACTTTGTTTAGAAGATGATTATTAGTGTTTGTGCATTGTGCTATAAAATGTAAAAATAAAATCCAAATAATCATTGTAGAAGTAAAGCAGTATGCATGCACACATTAGTGTTTATGGTAAGTGGGAAGAAATAGCCAGGTAATGAGACATTGGAATGGCTGCAGGGGGAATCTGGGGCCATATTTTGGTTCTGTTCTTCAGTTTACATTTGAAAGTTGGTATCCCACAATTCCACTGGAGTGGGTGGGTTACATAAATTATGTATGCACATTTTATGTTAATCAGCATACAGATTTGTACCTATTTTTCATTGGCCTTTGTCCAGATTTTTGATGTTTCCATGTTGAGAGGTATGATGTGCAGCAGGCCCATACCTATGATGCTGCTGCTGCTGCTAATAGACCATGGCCTAGAGGGAGAAGAGTTTTTTGACCCCATTTAGCTTTTCATAATCTGCATGAGGTGGAAATTATAGAGCGTTACAGGGTGGATAGAGACACTACAGAAGCTCTGCAACCAGTGTTATCCTTAACTGAGAGCAGGGGCAAACTGAGGGGAACCAATACTGAAGACTAAGGTATGTATAGCACTTAGAATTTTAGCTACAAGAACCTTCTAGACACCAACAGGGGACATGCTGGGGGTCACACAGGCATCAGCATCCAGGATCCTCCATCTGACAAATCTAAAGGTCTGTGGCAGACAAAGTTTGCTGATGACTGCAAACTGGGAGCAGTAATAGAATGCCAAAATGATGTCAACATCCTACAAGTGGGTCTTACACAAACAAATGATAAGAGCGATGTTCCTGCTAACTACCACCTCAATACCAATACCCTAAGTATGCACTCACTGCTGAGAGACCTGGGCACACAAGTTGACAGCAACCTTACCTTTGATCACCATGTCTCCAAAGTGGTAAGAAGGGCATTCTATATTACTCATCTCATAAGTAAGGGAATTACTGCCAAAAAAAGTTATAACTTCCTTGTACTCTTCCCTCATCAGGCCAATAACTGAGTATAATGCCCTATTTTGTATGTACCTTTCCAAGCACCTGCAGCAATTAGAGAGACCACAGAGGTTCCTCACATGTAAAATTCAAGGTCTTCAGCATCTTTCCTATGTGGATCATCTGAAATCACTGTCACTTTATTCTGTTTCATACAGACTACTCAGTGATCTCTGCTTTGCATATATGGCAATCTCTGACCCTGCTTTATTGGAAATGCTGCATATCCTCAAATCAAATGGTACACAGATTACTCACTCTCAAAACCTTAACCTGGTATGCAACATTAATAGAACCTGCTGGATGGACAGATTTGTCTCCTAGAGGTTACCACATCTTTGGAACAGACTTCATCTCAAACAGAGCACCTCATTGGCCCTCTTCAAATGTAAGCTGAACAACTGGATGAATAACCATAAGTTCACACCAGGGGTTCCAACTGCATTCCTTTTGGATAGGGGAAATGGGTGCTGATGATGGAAATAAGGATAGAACTTGGCTAGGCTTGTAAGTGTCCCAGGGTCATTATCCTAGTGACTTCCTATGATCATATGATCCTAATTCCTGAATACTATACTGCAAAATACCAGTGCATGCATATATCTTCCCAGTCAGCTGAGGACACAGCCAGAACCATGCAGGTGTTCTACCTTGTAGCACACTACCCTGAAGTCCTGAGTGCCATAGACTGTACACATGTAGAAATCAAAACACCACTCAGAGAACAGGGAAGAGTCTGCATAAATAGGAAGAGTCAGCACTCTATTAACTGCCAGGTCATGTGTAACACTAAGGGACTCATCCTGAATGTGTGTGCTGGCAACCTAGGCAGTTACCATGACTCACATATCTGGCACATCTCTCAATTGTATGAGATGTTTTACTGGGGGGGGGGTTATCCCACAGGGTCATTTATTGGGGGATGCAGGTTATGCACTGGAACTATGGCATCAGAAATGCACACACTCACCAACTGAAGAATGCTATAATGAAGCGCATGTTCAAACAAGAAATATCATAGAGCATGATTTTGGGCTGCTGAAGTCCCAGTTCTGGTGCCTAGGTACATCTGGGGAGCCCTACAGTACAATCCCTGTACATGTGCTAAAATATTCACCATTTGTGCCATGCTCCACAGCATTATTTTGAGAAAATAGCTTCAGCAGGAACTGCAAGAGGAAAGGCCACACATCACACCACCACTGGCAAGGTCATCACAGCCACATGCAGGTGATGAGTCAGAGGGGATCCAGCAGCCACTGTGGGTGTAGGCAGATGTAGATGTGCACAATATGACCTTTCACTGGACAAGAGTCAATGGATAGCACACATGTCAACCACCAAAGGGGCTAAAACCTCCATCCTATGCACATACATACAGTAACACTGATGCCAGGTAACACTCACAACCTTTATTTACTCATGTAATGGCTATGTACTCCTAGCATCAGATAGAGTCAGCCCTGAACTAAAACTCTTGCAAGTGCTAGATTTCCAAAGTGCTGAACTTGGAATAGAAAAATAAATGTCTAACAATAAAATGAATGGCATATCCTTGCACACTGTTGCTTGATAATGTAAGTAAGTAAGTATAAGGTGGGCGATTTTTACAGGAATTACATCAAGATGTGACAGGACATCTGTCCCCTATCAGGTAATTAGGGTTGCCAACTTTTCATGTCAAAAATTCTGGACATGTACATTAAAGCAAAATGTGTGTAATTTTGGTACCCTTGGACCCTGCCACTCAGCCATTCCAGTGCCCCATTACTTGGCTATTTCTCCATTTCTTCCCAGTTGCCATAATTGTTCAAAACTCTTAGTATGCATGCTGTTTTCTGCTTAACTTCTACAATGATTAAAGATATCTGGATTTAATTTCAAACTTTTATTTCAAATTTTATAGCACAAACACTGATAGACATTTGTTATTTTTCTAAGCAAAGCAATACAGTCTGACAATGAAAACAGACTTAGCATTAAAACTTCCCTGCCTTTGAAACTCACATTCACTGAAACAGCACTGAAACCCATATTCAAAGAAAATGCATCTGGCTAGTGGCAGATTAAGTGTAACTTTAGGCTATATTCAAATCATAGGCCCCTTGGACATATTTTAGGACCATGCAAAAGTTCTTTAATTCACCTTCCTGATTGTATTAAATTATAATATATAATAATTAAATTATAACTCTTGCAGAATACAGCACCACTTGTTAGACCATGTTTTAAATTTACAGTTTTGAACATTTTCCAGTAAGCAATGGAACAAAACATATGAACCAATAATGACAAAACTGCCCAACTCAGAACATTTCAACCATAAACGGCCACTCAAACTTGTGTTATTACAATCCACCAGTATCAGTCAATATGCACAATCTCTGTAGAAGTAAAAGTCATCTGAGTAATTCCTCATTAAAGAGATCTGTAATTAATGAAATGCTGCTATATTTCAGTGTTTCATATACAAATTCAGTGTCTGCTGCACTTGAAGAATAAATTGCCTATGTTACATTAAAAAATGGTAAGTTGGTAATATTGCAATAGGGAATAGATGGCAAACTGAAAACATGTTCATAATTACTAGGCATGTCATCCAAAGGAGAACATACTTAGGACTGCAGCACCCCGCCCCTTAAAATACAACACAGTATCAGCAATCTATCTACATGCTGTGAAATACTACTTCCCTATAAGAGTTCAAGTCAGCCCAAGACATACAATATCCAAAACTGCATACAACTGGTTTACTACACTTTCAGTTGTCTATGCACCTCAAAGTTACAAAAAAGCTCACAAGCCTACAGTTTATTTAACTACATTCTCTACAGTTGGCACAGCCTATGTCACATAGTCAGAAAACTGCAGGTGCTCTGAACATCCTCTTTAGACTTTATTGCTCCCCTGTCAATATATCATGTATTGTACTAACATTCTGTTGGCCCAGGATGACCTTGTTTAAATCACTGCCTAAAATCTGTAACCTGCATCATTAAAACACAAGTCTGAAATACAACAATCTGATTTTTTTCTCCATTCCAGCTGTAATCTTCACTAAAGCCTAACCAAGATTCTCCTCATTTATTGCAAGAGGCTATACAATTCCATCATCAATGGCAACTAAGTTATCTATCTCCAGGATAATTCATTGCCTGACACTGTATTCTAGGGATCTTTATCACGTTTATGTCTTTCCTCTTATTGGCATCCAGGCAGTCCCAGTGAAGCCTTCTTTTAAAATCTTGCTAAACCAGGAATGTCAATTTTATCTGTATCAATACAGTCTGCATGTCAGACTTGTGATGGTTTCTTTCTGAGGTATATTTACCTAGTAGGATTTTCTCTCACCTGTAAATGGGAGCAAGGCTTTTAATCAATACATAACTTAACATTGTAATGTGCAATTTCTGTGATCCCAGGGCTTTGTTATTAAAGTTTAAAATTATGGTAGTTTGGGGATGTCTCCTTTTCCACAAAACACACTAATCTCAGAATCATTTTAGTTAGTAGCAGGGGATGAGGGGTCTACAGGAGGGATTGCCATTTTTTAATTGCAAAAGTAATTTGCTTTGGAGAGTTTAGATCTTTTTGATTGTATTTATTAGCATTAATCACACACAAAAGTCTGCCTTTATTTGTGCAGCCCCTGTTAATCTCCTTTATTTAAAAAGCCTCCATGCAAATCATTGTTAGCAGCTGGTAGGCATTGTAATAAAAAAAAAAGTCTTGAATTTATTGATGGCTGTCATGCTACAATTTAAATAACTCAAAATGGAAAGTAACATGGAGACAAAACTTTACAGTCTTAGTGGTGTGTAAAAATTAGTGGCTATAATTTTTGGCTGTTTCCGTAACTGCATTGACTGATGTTTCATTGTGACCACCAGACTTACTTTATAAAAGATGCTGGATTTATGATAGCTGCAATGATTGTTATATCAAATTACCTTTTATTTTTAATATAATATTAAGAAAACATGTAACATGATTTAGAAATTCATAGCTGTCTATAGAAAGTTTCATTGTGTGTACTTGTAATTAAATAGTTACAAAGATAAAGCTTACTTAATGGCATACTGAATAACAATATTGTAAGCACTGCTTTGATATTAAAATAAAATACACATTTTTTACAGAGGGAGCCTCCATGAAGTGGTTTTGTTCCCACAGCCTGTGTACTAAATATACCAAATCTGAGTTCATGTCTTGAGGTAGAAGGTATTCTTAGTTCATTAGAAATCCAGGTGCTGACATCTATCTTTGAAGCAGAGAGACTTTGGAATTACAATATTTTTGGTAGGGGATAGGGCGAGTACAGTGGGAGTATAGCCCGCCCCCCGTGCTTAAACTCTTGACATTCTGTACAGTCAATTTACACATTTCTATTTTTAATAACTTATTTATTCAGCATTGTTCTGTTAAATTAATATATTTACATGTTATTACCTTATTTGATACCTGCCTCCTACACTCCTGTCAAGAATGGAGTTTTCTTATTCAGGCCAATAGGACTAAGTTACAACTAAGTTAGAACTCTTTTACTTGAAGAATTTTCCTCAGTGTACACAAGTAACAGCTATGTGTACTTAATCTTTAGTAAGGAAAGATTCACTTTGGCTCTATGAATTTCTATCAGCCCCATATGCCCCAACAAGATGAAACAAAACATTCAAGCAGCAAACAAACAAAACAGTGAAATGTACTATGAATATTTATGTCTTCAGAAATGTAAACTTTTAGTTAATCAAATTCAGTGCTTTCTTACTCACTGACAGCTGTTAATATCCTTAGTCTAAGCTAAACCAGTTTGAAACATGTCTGTTCACGGTTTGCATTGGTGAGCAGTTCAGATGTCTTCAAGAATTCAAATTCTGGGTATGAGTGGAAGTCAGATATAAACAATCGGTCACACAGACATAGAAGACTATTTTGGTCTTCTGTGTTTGTGCGACCAGATACAAAGGGTGTTCTTAAAGAAGAACGTCCTTAAAAAATATATATATCTTTTTTAATTAAAAAACATAATCTCCCAGTATTTATTCCAGACAATATGCTGTCCAGTCCATTTTCTGGACAGTGTCCCTTAATTCTGGACAGTCCAGAAGAATTTTGGATGGTTGGGAACCCTACAGGTGATAGGCCTAATGTCTAAAATGTGCAGATTTTTAAAGAATGTTCACATTTTGGCCTCATAAATTTGTAATGGAAAATCATTAAAGAGTGATGGTGGAAAATAATGATACACATTTCAGTTTCAGACTTAATATCCCTTAAAAAACATTAAAATAGTAATGCAAAACCTTATCAACTGTCTAAGTTTGTAAGACCACAATGTTTAAAAACTCTCCCCATTGTTGGGCCTTTGTCACACTTTTATTTATGGCTTGGTCCAGCTTTGTTGGTCTAACAGTTTGGCAGGGATATACACATTAAAAAACCTGTAAGAAAGCAGTAGGGTTTGTAAAACAGCATCACAAAAACAGATATACTAAGCACTAAGTTCATTATGCACCCTGCACATCAGACAAAAGACCTATGTATCCTTGAATCCAAAAGATAGAAAACTGGGATATGGCACAGTTAGCACAGGGCACTGGGGGTGCAAGAAGCCTAGGCTGACACAAAATGTAGTAAGTGTATGTGAGTAAATAAGAGAAACAGGCAGACCTTTGGATAAAGTATCAAATGGAAACTGAACTGAGACAAAATGAGCTTTAAGCCTCACGTCTGATCCATATAACTGTTATATGTGTGTATCTGTATGGACACAACAGGTGAAACTGGGGTGTCAGTGCCTGTAAAAACACAGCCAAGCACTGTGCTAGCTCTGTGTCCTGGTATGTTGGAGAGGTGTGAGTCATGCATGTTAGAGGTGACAGTTCATCTTCATTGCCCCTGACCCCAAGAACTGGCTCTGCCAGTAGTTGCACTCCCACATCCATGCCCACAAGTGGATGCACTGCTGCTACCTGAATGTGACTGATGCCTGCTGGATGAGTTCTCCTCACGAGTATGCACAGGACTACTACCCATTGACTGCCACATCTAGGTGTGGACACCTCAACCACTGATGGAGCAGTGGAAGTAGTACCACTACAGGAGAGTGATCGAGCATGGCCACATTGGCTAACATCTGATGATATGGCTGACCTACGCCCATGTGGATGTTGTTCCCCTCCAAGTGGACATTCTATCACATATACAGCCAATTCCAATGTGTCATTCATCCGATCTATTAAATCGGCAACACAGTGGAGGCAGTCACTTATGTCAGCTTGTGTGACATCTACAACCCTAAGCATTTCCTTGTAAGCCCTATTGGAATGTGCCTGCACTTCCATGATGGCATTAAACATATGTCAATTGGCATGGAAAGATACACCTGGATCAGGTGGAGGATGGACAGCACGCCTCCTCCAAGCAACCCTAACCACCCTCCTACATGTCACCTCACCCACAGTTTGGCTATGGCCAGAGTCAACAGGCACTGAAGCCATACTAACCAAACTACCCTGATCAAGTGTCTCACCATCCACCTGTCAAATATCTGAGGGCTCCCAGTAACAGGTGTGCATAGGCCTACTGGCTGTGTCTGATAGAATTACAGGTGATGGCTGAATCTCAGCCTCAGTGTCAGATTCAACCTCTGTGCCCCCTGACTGTATCTATGTTTGGCCACCATTATCATCAGTCTGCCAATACTCTGACATCATGTAGTAATATCAGTGAGATCATATTCTGATTTCAGGCACTCCTACTGTGTACATCTGGGAAAGAGAACAAAAAAAATAAATAAATAAATAAATTTAAGCTTGTTTCCTGCCTTTCCTGTTAAGTGGTCTAGACTGTTTGTAGGCTTCTGAGCCCCCAAGCCCTACTGTGTTGGAGGGAAGCCTTCTAGCTTACTTTTGTTTCTTATAACTAGCCAGTTTTCTAGTTTCAGCACTCAAATCTGTTTCTTTGAACTCAGCACTTGTTCAGAACTCATTGTAAGCACTACATAAGCTGCAAATTACTAAAGCACTCAACTTTCCTCACTTGTCTAGTGGAAAGCAGTTTTTAGTACTTAATAAATAAGCACTTATCCAGGCATGTGTAAGGGTCAGCTCCCAGTGATTTCTCCTGTCTACTGATGAATCTGGGCATCTTGGGGCAATGCAGCAATTGCCTCATGTACACAGACAACCCTCTCCTCCTACCACCCAACACTACAACCTGTGAGAGATGCACTTATATAGCCAAACTGGAAGCAAAGCTCTCTTCACCCAAGACTGGACTAGACAGTCAAGAGGAGAAGGTAAACACTTGCACCACACCACACTCTTCACAAAGTCCCTCAAAACCTACACCACCAAAACACACACATAGAAACACAAAACACACATGTACATTCGCGGAGGCTCTCAATAAAAACCTGCCCAAGCATCAGGGACATTAAAAGCATAAACGCAAGCAAACTCCACCCCCAACACAACCCAAATGACACATAGCCCACAAACTCAGTGTGCCACTCAACCACAGCCCATAAGGCATAACAACGTACCCAACACTCTAGTCATACGTGACTCTATAGTCAGGCACACCGATGTTCCACTCACTAGGCTAAACAAGGAGAAAGTTACTGTCAGCTGCCTGTCAGGTGCCAGGATCCGCCACATAATGCATGCACTCAGGTCACTCCATAATAAGTACAAATATGACACTGTCATTGTCCATGTTGGTGTGAATGACCTGAGACGTACCTCCCTGGACTACATGAAAAGAGACATGGAGGAGCTCTCCAATCTTGTATCCCAGGCAGGTATGACCCTAACCCTGAGTAGCATCCTGCCATCACCCAGAATGATACCACAGTACAAGGACAAAATGATTGACTTCAACAATTGGTTAAGCTTCTGCTGTCATTCTAAGGGGATCCAGTATTTGTCTGCCTGGGACGACATGATCGGCAGTCCACGATGCTTTGCCAGAGATGGCCTGCACCTGTCGCCCTTAGGATTCCGGATACTGGCTAAGGCTCTTGCCACTCCTATAGTGCCTTTTTTAGGCAAGGTTCAAATGACAAATTCGCCACCGTAACAGGTACAAGCATGCAAAATCTGAGGGTAATGCTACTCAATGCTAGAAGTCTAAACCTCAAAATGCACTCACTCGAGGCACTCCTTAAAATTGAGAACATTGACATCTGTGCAGTGACAGACACCTGGTTCAAAGCTCCAGAGAACACCCCTGCATTATCAGGCTTCAGTTCATACCACATCTTTCGGCCACCTAACCCAGAAAGAAGCACTAAAGGTGGAGGCGTGTCCATATTCATTAAGGATATCCATACCTCCAGGCTAGTTGCACAGCATAATGCATCCGAGATTATCCAAGTGCAACTAACTCTGGGAAAGACCGCAATCCAAACTGTAACTTGCTACAGACCCCCCACCATGCCCCAGGATTCACACGCCTCATTTCTTGATACACTGGAAAGTATTAGGGTACAACCCAACACCCTAATAATGGGCGATTTCAACTACCCCACCATTAACTGGGAAAACTACTCATGTACCAACTCTTTTGCTCAATGTTTTCTAGAATTCATAAATTCCAACGCCTTGGATCAACTTATTCACACCCCCACCAGGGGCAGCAATATCCTAGACCTGGTCACTACCAACATGGGAAACCGGTGTTCCACACCAGAGGTCAATTCCTCGTTGGTCAGATCCGACCACAAGCTAATTAGCCTAGACATCCACATCCCACCCCCACCCCCAATTAGGGAAACCATCATAAAAAACTTCTCCAAAGCCAACTTCACACTTCTTAAGACAGAAGTGGCAAACTTCATGACACCCATGCAGATGGACAATAGAGGTATGACTGCCGAATCCTACACAAATGCACTTTATAAGCACTTACACGAGTGCATGGATCATGCTATCCCTAATAGAACCAAGATGTTATCCTCCAAAAAAAAGAAGCCAATCTGGTGGTCCTCTGCCATTAACAAACTCTACAACAGAAGAAAGAAACTGTTGCAAAAAAGAGTAAAATCCCATGACTGGAGGAACTCCCTGGTCAACCTCAGTAAGAAGCTGAGATCCCTCATAAAATCCTCCAAAGCTAGTTACAAAAACAAAATGCCACTGACTCTAAAGACAACAACAAAGCATTTGATAGCTATGTCAAGAATCTCAATGGCAACACTCAGATCTGCTCTGAGTTACAGCACAATGGCACTAAATATACAGAACCAACAGATATTGCCAACATCCTAGCAGGTACGTTCAGTGCTAACTTTACCCCCCCTCTCACACCCTAGAGAGCCCATCTCTATACCGGAAGAATGCAAAGTTCCTATAATCACGGCTGCACAGGTAAAAAACACACTCCAAAGCCAAGAACACAGCATCCATGGGACCTGACAATAAACCAGGCTGTGTTCTACACGAACTACAGAATGAACTGGCACC
Organism: Protopterus annectens; assembly: GCF_019279795.1. NCBI lineage: Eukaryota > Metazoa > Chordata > Ceratodontiformes > Protopteridae > Protopterus > Protopterus annectens. The sequence goes on along the minus strand of NC_056737.1, from coordinate 1,236,461,552 downwards.
CTACCTAAGTACCATGTTCAATCATAGCCTCACCTCAGGCTTTGTACCCACTGAATGGTGCACCACAACGGTTATCCCACTCCACAAAGGGGGAGCCATGATGGACCCCGGGAACTACCGCCCCATTAGCCTGACGAGCCTGGTCTGCAAGGCCATGGAATGTATCATTGTGGAACTCATAAACAAAGGCATTGGTAATCCCCAAACTCTGGACCCTACCCAGTTTGGATTTGTAAAAGGCAGATCATGTCTCCTAAACCTGATTGACTTCTTTGAAGCAGTCACCAAAGCCATAGATGAGGGTAAAATGGTTCACACAGCTTATCTAGATCTCGCCAAGGCTTTTGACACCATCCCCCACTCTGGAATTATAGATAAGCTCACTAAACTAGGTATAAATCCCTATGTCACAAGATGGGTTGCCAACTGGCTCACGGACAGAACCCACACTGTGAAAGTAGTGGATTCCAAATCTGACATCAGACTAGTGACAAGTGGAGTACCACAGAGTTCAGTCCTGGGTCCTCTCCTGTTTGGTATCTACTTCTCTGAAGTGCAGGCCAACACAGAAGATCTTTGGCTAACAAAGTTTGCAGATGACTGCAAACTAGGAGCCATAATCGAAGCTCCTAACGATGTGGACAAACTACAAAAAGGCCTCACTGAGACAGATACCTGGTGTCAAAGCCATGGCCTGAAGCTCAATGCCATAAAGTGTATTGTCATCCCCTTTGGTAAAAATTCTGTACCCATGAACTACCACATAGCTGGTAGTCTACTTAATAACGAAAATGTGATAAGAGACCTTGGGACATAGGTGGACAGTAGTCTCTCCTTTGATAATCACATCGCCACAGTGGTCAAGAAATCCTTCTACATGGCACACCTCATCACAAAAGGTTTCTCATCCAGAAAAAAAGAGGTCATTGTTCCCCTCTACTCATCACTCATTAGACCCATTATAGAGTACAACCCCCTTTTGGTATGTACCTCACAAGACATCTACAAGAACTGGAAAGACCACAGAAATACCTCACAAAGAGGATTACTGGCCTCAAACAGATGTCCTATGCAGACCATCTCAAAAAACGACAGCTTTACTCCATCGCATATTGCCTACTCAGGGGCGATCTCTGCCTAACATACAAAGCTATGTCAAACCCAGAGTTGTTGGACATGCTTCACTTAAAGAAATCCCAATCCCTCCGAGCTACATGCTCTAGGGACCTAAACCTTGTCACCACAATAAACAGAACATGCTGGAGGGATAGATTCCTGTCCCAAAGACTTCCCATACTCTGGAACAGACTACCTATCTATGTCAAACAGAGCTCCTCATTAGCACTCTTCAAGAAAAATCTTGATGATTGCATGGGAAATGGGAAATTCACCCCGGGGATCACTTCTGTGGCTCTGCTCGACAGGGGCACAGGAAAATAATTTTCTTGGGTGGCGAAAGCCAGGGTACATTTTTTGGCTAGGCTTGTATGGGCCCTAGGGCCGATAGCCTAGTACCTACCTATGAACCTATGAACCTAAGAGTCCTACACTGTCAGGGTCACCTGTGATAATAAGGAACAAACACAGGAAAGAAATTAATAGTTAGACTATTACAGTTTAATATATGCTAACAAACTAACACTGGTGCCACTATCGCAGATGGTACAGCAATACACACAAAGTCCTGACACCCACCTCACATGTATGGATTAAAGGAAAATTTCTGTGACATGATCATCAGTACTGAAATAAAAAAGTTTGGCTCACCATGTGCAGATGGCTCCATACTTGCTAGAGAGGATGGCCCTGGAATAATTTAAGCAAAATGTAAGGACACCATCAGCACAATAACAATAACACAGGGGGAAAATTGTTCTTTATATGTCCATTAACAATACATTTAACTGAAACTTGGATGGCATGTCCACCCCAAGCCCATGTGTAATGATCCAGAATGTGTTGGTAACTGTATCAATGTATCACTACCCCCCTCCCCCACCAAAAAAAAATTATTAAACCAACTTAAGTATTGCTTACGATATTTTACCATACAATAAATCATTAAAAATTGACATAGGTAAGCTTATCTGGAAGCTCTTCCTGGGGCATACTTGTCCTCCCTAAAACAGCAGCACCAACATCAATCACATGCTGTTGTGCACTTTCCAGTGAGCTCTCTGGATCCCTGACAGTGGATAGGAACTTTTCATTTGGTGTCAATGGTGGTTCTGTAGCAGCCCCATTCCCATAGCCCACTTTCCATGGGCCACTGCAGCTGCTCTCCCCTGGTCCGATGAAATCATGTCAGTGGCCCTATGATTCACCTGATCATATGTCCTGCTGTGTCCTCTGACAGCAATCACATTGCTCACAATCTGGTTCCAAATTTGCATGCTTCAGACATATCCCCATATCCTGTGTCAAGCAGAAAGCCACCATGTTGCCAAAAAGCTTGGACGATCATTTAATTTTTTGAGGTCATTGAAGGGGGGGGGGTTGCAAGGATTGAGATTCTTGGGTGCCATAGTCCTAGGTGACATAAAACACAAAAGAAGGATACTACACATCAATATCACATAAATAACACACCTGCTTAGATATAACACATATTATTAGTTTTTCAATATTCCCACTGGAGAAGCAAAAAACTTTCAAGTTATTCAAATGCATTTATTTATTTATTTAATATTTGTTGACCAGGAAAGTCCAACTTGAAATGAGCCAATTTTCAGCTGAGGCCCGGGGAGAAATACTCCAGATGCATGTCTTTGTAATATAAAAATATAAAAAAGTGTTACATGAATGTAACATATCACAGTCACATACAAAGGTTTAATCCAAAACTAATAATACGGATGGTTTAGTGTAGAACTCTCGCCTGCCATGTGGGAGGCCTGGGTTTGATTCCTGGCCAATGCACCAATATTTTTTCCTATGAACCTATAATAGAAAGTTCCCCCTGGAGATCACTCCAGTGGCTCTACTTGATAGAGGCAATGGTAACTAATGTCAGGCAACATGATGCCAGGGCACTTCTATGGGCTAGGCTTGTAAAGGCTCCAGGGCCATTAGCCTAGTGCACACCTGTGAACCTATGAACAAGGAATAACAATAACAAAGCAAACCTCTGTAAAATCATTTTGGTTGTGGCAACACAGAAATGGAAACTGGGTCTCCACCCTTAAACAACAAGCAAATGATATTTCTGTACCAAAAAAGGAATAAAACATCAGTGAATTGCTATAACTGCTCTCAAACAAACTATCCCAAAACATGTGTGCACATTTAACACATAACATTCATTTTTTATGGAATTTCCAGTCATCACTGCCTGTGGCCAGCATTTCCCTACAGGTGTCTATAGGTCATCCTAGAAGGCTAACACCCATTTGGCATTGCCAATATTTGGCATTTACATTTCACTAAAATAAAAATAGAAGAGTGTAAAGAGAAGCAGTTGTACCATTAACACTTGTGATACAAGTTAAATAAGGCTGTATACCTGTGAAAGTAAAATGTCCTGACAAAAATTTCTATGTAATCTGTAAATGTCTAAGAAGTGCATACAGATAAAAGTATCATCTACTAACGCATATCTATATATCTATATCTTTTTGTTCCTAGTGACATGTGAGCATATCCATTATATAAATGAAAAATGCAATCATACCTTATCAAGATCAGTAGACTTCTGTGCAGATAAATCCAAAGCAGTAGTAATCTTCTTCTTTGTTAGTCACATAAACAAGTTTCCTCACCTTCAGGTTCCCTAGCTACATGGTTACCTTTTTATAGTGTAGATTCAGACCTGTGAGCATGGTAAAGATGCACATGAGGTGTGAGCTCATTAGAATTGCTGAATCCCAAATTCTTGGCTCTGTATAGCACATGTAAACATAGTGCAAACACTCCCTCAGTCTTTGTTGCTAATGGATTGCAACTATGAACAATTACTGGTAGGGAGAAGGAAAATACAACAGCAATTCAGACTGACTTACTCAGATTACTGCTCAGATAAGAGAAGAATGAACATCATACAGAGATAAGACAGAGCTGCATTTCTGCAAACAATAATCATAAATGGTTGTATGATCACTCATTGCACTACATCTGAAATTAATAAATGGACAAACAACTCAGAAGTGTAGAAGTGCCTTAAGTTGGTTTAATAATGTGGATGATTTTGGACTTGCTTGTATGCACAATAATTTTCATTCTCTCTTGCAAAGCTGTTTCTGTGACAAAGAGGGATAAGATACCATGTGATTTGAAGGATCATTTGTGTGCAAGCTCACTGTGATGGTGGTGCTGCGGTAGCGTTGTCACCTCCCAGTTAGACGTTGCCCGTTCGATTCTCAGAGCGTCTTCTGTGTGACGACATGCATGAATGGGAGTTCCTTCATTGAAGGTTGTGCGTTAGGCCCGGCAAGCCAGCACGTAAAACTCTACTGCCAATCATTAGCGGACCGGAGTTCTGCTGTGGCGACCCCTAACCGGGAAAAGCTGAAAGACAAGAAGAAGATTTGTGTGCAAGCTCAAATCCAGACTTATGCAAATATCTTTCATTTGTACTAACATATATTTTGAAGTGTGGTTTATTTTATATATTTCTTTTCTTTTTTTTTAATGCCTTTATTTGTGCAGTGCAAGGATTAGCGCAAACACAGGAAATGGATAAACAGAATAAATGTCATGTAATGTACTCCTTTAATAACCATTACATCAGCTACACACATGAATTAGCTGTGTGTGTGTAGCATCTCTGTTAAACACAGTGAGCCACACAGCATATATTATCTGTGGATCATGGTTCAAGTCCCACCTTTGATTTTTTAAGGATGAAACCTACTAAACACTGCTCACAAGGCTAAAATAAGTTTAGCTTTGCTTGTCTTGTTTGTGCGATGCTTACCATTGTTCAAATCTGGACTAATGGCCCACACAAGAAGCAGACAGGATGCAGAAATTCTAGAATTCATAAAGGATACATTGTTGCATCTTTTGCTTTCTGTTGCACAACATCTCTTAGCAACATTGTGCAGCTGTTAGCAATCTTTCCCAAAATCTGAAGGTCTAGAACACCTGCAGAGAGGAAGCAGATAATAGACAATTTCAATGCAGATACATTCTATCAAGTATGTTGGGCACTGCGCAAATACACTAAGTGGCATTGCACAGTGGTTAACACATAGAAGTTAATAATGAATATCAAAATATACACCTGTTTTTTTAACTATTCCTGTGGCAGCAGGTGGAAATGTAGGGCTGAAATACTGATGGTCCTGGGTTCAAATACATGAAATTCCAAATATTGTTACTGTTGTTCCATTTTACATTATATTAAATATCACATAAACAAAATTACACATAATTGTAAATAGCAATAACTATGTATAGCAGTGGAGCTCATAATTATATGTATGAATTTGGGTTTACTGACTACTATGTCTCTATAATTATAATTGTATTATCTGGCCTTCAGACTTCAATAAGACTCATACAGGCATGAATGTATAAACCACAACCCTGTCAGGTCATACACATACATGGTTAACCCCTTAATATGTCATGTGTGTTATATATAATTCATGAGTATGTCTGAGAAGCACTTCTGTGGAAAATCACCACTGTAGAAGAATATGTTTTGTCTCTTATGTATAGGTTTGAATCTCACATTGTAAAAATCAGTTTTATCAGTGTATAAAGCCAAATCAAAAATGTGTCAGGTCATGAAATGTATGCCCCCAGTACATATCTGCAAAGTTAAATCACCTAACAGTCCAGCAGCAAACAACCATCAAACTAATGACAAGTGTCACATTAATATTCCGATTTCAAAAACCGTTTTCCTCTCTGTACGCCACTGTTTCTATCTGCTTAACATCATTGTTCAGGTTTGTCCACTACCAGTAAATGTAACAACAGGCATTAGTGGGAAATAATTTATAGCTATTGCTGCTCTCCCCTGGTTGGACATTTTTGGTGATTAAAGGGAAGGTGACCAATTTAGGGAGCAAAGATAAGGTGTTGAGGAGTCAATAATCTTCACTGAACTCCTTGTAAACTGCCACAGCTGAAGGCCTTTGCAGGGGGACTATACAGGCTCTAAGAACAAGTCTGAAGCTTGGAATAGTCTGGCCAAGTCTTTCACCAGTGCAACTGGCATTCCAAGAACTGGGAAATAGTATAGGCATCACTTTAATAATCTCAATAGGTGCAAGAGGGATATACTCAACCAGTGGCTGGATGAGTTCAGGACTGGTAGCATCCCACAGTTGTTTTAGTATAATGATACTGAGCATTCATAGCAGATATAAAGCTGCATATAAGGAATACTGGTATGCATAATGCTCTTCTCTTGTTCTCTTCTCTTTATTCTACAGCCAGTGCAGAGATTACTGAAAATAGAGAGGCCCATGCTAAGCATCTAGAGAGACTGAGGAAAGCAAGGGGTATGTGTGTAGTGCAATCAAAGTACTTTTTTTAGCCTTTAAATATGTTTTTTTTCCATACAGTTGTAACAAAATAAGCATGTATATCCTAACTGTAAAAGCAAGCATGCATGCTTCTGTCTGTAGCACAAGCCAACTATAGCAGTCAAGTGTAAGACTATAGTCAGATGTTGTGGGTTCAAATACTACAAGTAACAAATATAAAATAGTAAAATCTGTTAAAAATATTACATTAATTTCTATACAAGTGACATAAATGATCTGCTGTTAACTTAATCTTTGTAACTCGACCAGGCATATGTGCAATATATGCACATTACAAGGATTACTTTGAACAATTCTCAATTATAGTTTGCAGTAGTTAAGAGGTATATTTAAATGTAAATGTTTAGATAAAATGCTTTATTATTCTGATAATGCATTGTATGTCACATATGATGATACTAATTTTATCTTTTTTTTTCTTTCATGCCAACCCTTATCTTTTTTTTTTCTATGTGTCATCAAAATGTTTCTATGTCATCCATTTCTGACAAATCACAAAATGTTTTAAGCAGGGGGAGGTAGGCCAACCCCAATTGCTCAGCCTGCTCTCACTCCACTGTCTCTGGGTCCAACACCCAGCATATCTGGGACCCAACCAGGCAATACTGGCTTTGCTGTCCCTGCATTACCTGTACCTTCAGGTAGCACTTCCCCTGCAGCTGGTGCTGTCCCTCTGGGAGTACTGGAGTAAAAATAAAAAAAATGGGCACTTGTCCGACAAAAATAAAATGTTGACCCATCCTAGCTCTCCACTTTGCACACATCTACTTGACACACTTGATTCGGTCCAATTGGCTATACAACATGATTGCGTGTTGTCACTCCTTTTTGCTGAGGTGACAGTCCAGATTCAGCCAATATTCTATACATATTCATTTTACACTGTTGAAAAAGTGGATAGCTATGGTTCTTTTCTACTTTCCTCCTGCACATGCCTATATTGCTTTCCATTTGTTCTTCCCACAGCTTCTCCCCTATTTCACCACTGTCCTATTTACCCCATTTTAACACCTTTAATCTTGTCAAAAAATAGAATTGCACACAACACAAATAAGCAAAAAAAAAAAAAAAAAGCAATGGGGCCCTTCATTTTTGGCCTCTATGTTTGCACTGAGTTTGACATTATGCACCAATGCCAAGCAACAGTGAAGGCTCTTCCTTGATGTGCTTACCTCCGCACAATGCCACTTAAACTGCACTAAGGTAATACACGGCAAATGTAGTATAAATAATTATTTCATTGCATTGTAAATCTTAATTAAAACTATTACATACACCTGGATTTGATCCCTATATCATCTGGTTTCCAAAAGAATTATGTCAATGCATTTACACCTGATACCACAAAGTCAGGTAAGCAGCAGGTGTGTTTCATACACTCAGTACTCAGAACTCTCATTATTTTAGCAAAGAGGCTCATGTGTGTTCACTGCTTAACCATGCACAAATATGGGAAGCAGTAGAAACATATATCTCGCATGCACAAACACTTTGCTCTCCATAAACCTACTGCACTCTGTTGCACTATGGATAGTGCACAATAGCCAGTATTACTTATGCTTACTGTCCATTTACTCTTCATCTGATGAAAGTAAATGTAATAATGCAAGCAAAGCAAAGGCACTTTTTAAGGAAAGAAAACATATTTACACTTCAGCAATCTGTTACCTAAACCTATGCACTTCAAACCTTGAATTGCAGTATGTGTTCACAAATACATTAACTATACTACAGAAATAAATAATAAATCCATTCTTATATACCAAGCACATCTTTATAATGACACTACACATTCAGGTTTTCCAGTACTTGTAGTAATGTGGACAGCTGTTTGCAAATAGTTTGCAAATCTGTCTTTTTAAGATATACATGCACATTGGAAACACAACAGCAAATGTTACATTTTGCACACTCAACAATTTGATAACATGCCAATCATTAATATCTCAAACATCCAGTGATGATGTCATCCACTATAAATTGTCCTGCAGCCTTGTAAAAGTTAGACTTGTGCTGGGGTGCTTGCATTAAGTACTGTGTTCTCTAATCTGTGTACTTAGTTATGTAGGAGTTCTAGTCTCCCTGCAGTCAACTTTTGTCTGTCTAGTCAGAAGAGCATAAATGTGTATCCTGCAGTCATCACTACAAATCCATGGAGTACCAATATTTTGACATTTATTTATGCCTACACATCCATTTCATTCAGACCTCCCAACATCTTCTATTCAACATCCAGTGATAATGTCCACTACATCTTGTCCTGTAGTCTTGTAAAAGTCAGACTTGTGCCATGGTGCTTACGTTAAGTACTGAGTTTTTCAGCCTGTATACTTAGGTAGGGATTCTGCTCTCACCACAGTTAACTGGTGTGTTTGTGCACTTGTTTGACATTAAAGATAGCATTTTACACCAGCATGTCAGATACTGCTATTACCATCTTCTTGTCACTAGACTCTGCTGATGGCGTCAGCTATAAAATATTTTCCAACACTGTAAAAGCTAGAAGTGTGCTCTGACACTTGTGTTAAGTACTGTGCTCTGTAAATAGGAAGTTTTTGAACAGTATTTGAGAGCAAAGCTTTTTCCAACACTCCTCAAAACATCTTCTGGCATACGCTGACTATGCCATCCTGTGTAACATGCACTCTAACAGTATTCAAGACAAACCTGTGCTGTGGTGGTATCATTAACTACTGCATTTGCAATCTACTTTAACTATACATATAGATGTTCTAATCTGACAGAAAGCTACTTATGACTCAATTTTACACAGGGAAGTGACTCCACATCCATGCCCTACACTGCTCATAATATGTTCTCCTCAGCATACAATGATGCTATCATACTCCATATACTGCAATGTGACATTACTACAGTCAGACATATGTGGTGTTGCTACTGTGAAATTGCATGATACTCATATTCTATGCCTATACAGCTGTAATGTTCATATAAGGCCTAGTGTACTGTTGCGTGTTTGCTTGCTGGTACATTATGGTCATTATGTGATCTTTGGAATAGCTCATTTCTCTACCACTTGGAGTACCATTCACATAGCCCCACACATCCTACTTTGTCCTCTGGGCACATGACATCCTTCCTGCAGAGGCATGAAGAATGTCCTCATGTCAAATATATATACACACATCATGAAGAAGAGTCCTTCCATGAGCCTATGCAAGCCATCATCAGACTACTGAATGTGCAATTGCTAGTTCTTTCATGGTGTACTACACACACATCCAATATGGACAGTGGAAGATTGTAATGCGAGTCACCAAATATACACATATGCACAATAGTCTTACTATCTTCATAATATACATATATGCATTTTACTTTTATTTTATAATAATGGCTAGGGTTTCATGTGATGTTGGCCATCAACCTAATAGTGTTCTATGACCCTATGATCACTTGACATGTCAATGTTACTGTCCTTGATATATGCTATACTGAGGTGTTGATGTACACTGTGGCTACAATCTGTGTTGTGATGTACACTGTGGCTACAATCTGTGTTGTGAGCTAATATATTGATGGCCATTGCTGCCATTAAATTACATGCCCCTTCTATAGCAACCATATTAATATGCCTGTCGAGAACTGTTGATATAGATTCATAGCTTCATAGGTTACTAGGCTAGCGGTCTTACAGCCCTTTCAAGCCTAGCCATGTTCATCACATGTAGCACCAATTGTCTTTATTAGGTGAATGTAATTTGTTGAGAAAGTCTACTGTCAACACTGACTACCCTTGTTCATGAGGGACATGGATACCACACCCCATGGTGAATTTTCAGTCTTCCATACATTTGTCTAGGTTGCACTTGAATAGGGTCAGTGAGCAGCTCTACTTCACTTGATATGGAAGTTTATTCCAGAGCAGCGGCAGTCTCTGGGAGATATATTTGTCTCTCAGACATGTTCTGTTAATGTCACCGGCTAGGTTAAGATACTGAGAGCTAGTCACTCTTCTGTCATTAGATTTGCAGATAAGCAGCATTTCTATCAGTGCAGGGTCAGAGACTGCACTGTAGGCCAGGCACAAATCACCTCTCAGAAGCCAATATGATACAGAGTACAGTGACTGAGTTTCAGTCTATTCACACATCATGGAATGGTCTGGAGGCCCTGTGTTTTCTTGTTGAGAAAACATTGTGGTCTCTCCAGCTGCTACAGATGGCTGGTGAGGTACATGTAAAAGGGAGCATTATACTATATTAATTTGGTGTATGATCTAGAAGGCTGACCTTGCCACTGTAGAAACCTGTTAGTTGATGTTCAGATTTCTGTCTACCTGTGTTCCAGTGTCTCACAATACCAGGTTGGAGCTTAAGGGGCATATTGTCAATACAGTAATTAGGGGAGAATTCCACTTTGCCAAATGTAATAATAATGCCACTGTTCTGCATTTAGTTGTAGACCATGTATTTGGTACTAATCATTTGTCTGTGTTAGCCCCTCCTGTAATATGTTAACACCACTGGAGGTTTCAATGATTGCATCCAATTTGCAAGCATCAGAATACTTGGTAAAAAAAGGCCATCTACTGTAGTCTGGACTTCCAAAATTTAGATTCCAAACAGTAAATGCCCCAGCACAGATCCTTCTGGTATGCCCCTGGTGATGGTCGTACTGGTAGAGGTTGAGTCACCAACTTTGATACCATATGTTCTGTGGGTGAGCTAACTGGCTATCCATCTAGTGACATAAGGGTTAATCTCCCTTGGGAGAGTTTCTGAATGATACCTGAGTGGGGGGTTGTGTCAAAAGCCTTGGCCAGGTCAAGATAAGAATTTTGGTGACTTTCTCGAAGAAGTCTACTAGGTTTAATAAGCATGATCTACTCTTATCAAAGCCATATTGGTTTGGGTCTACGGTTTGAAGGTCACCTATGTCCTTGTTGATAATGTGTTTGATGATATTTTTCGTGGCCTTGCAGATGAGACTGGTTAGACTTATGAGTCTATAGTTCCCAGGATCAGTTGAAGGCCACCCTTTGTGCAAGGGGATTACTATTGCTGTTTTCCACTATGTCAGTTCTCAGGCTATGGTTAAAGAGGATGCTAACTGGGTCCACTATTTCCTGCTTTAGATTACTTAGTAAGCAGCCTGGGATGTTATCTGGTACCATTGAGGGCATGTTTTTAGCCTTGGAAAGCACAGATATGATGTCTAGAGATACTTGGCAGAGGACTGTTGTCAGGTATGCTTTAGAGTATGGGCAGTGGGTCCAGGAGGATGAAGTTTTTGTCAGGTCTGACAGTTAGCAGGTTGGCAATTTCCTCCAGTGCAGCTTCATGTTTAGCACCCAAGCATTAAGCAGAGGAACCTTGAGCTTGCCTCCAATCAAATTTTTTCAGATCAGAATTTTTGTTGCTTTGACATTGCCTATAAAAGGCACTATGGGGGTGGCAAGTGCCTTTGCCAGTATCCAGCAGCCTAGAGGACACAGATGCAGGCCATCTCTGACAAAGGAATGTGGCCTGTCAACCATCTCTTTCCAGGCTGAGAGATACTGGTTCCACCTGGATTGATACCAGAAATTAAGCCAGTTGTTGATATCAATCATTTCTTGTTTATATTGTGGCATCATCATGGGTTTCAGTACATTCTAAATATACTTTCACTAAGCAGTCCATATTGTATCATATTGATATGCGATTAAGGTTCCTGCTACAACTATCTTCACTAACTTGCCCTCATCTGTTGTGCATTACCATATTTCACCTGTCCTCTTCCCTATGTTCCTTTCTACAATTTATCTGTGTCCCTTTTCAATACACACATGTTCCCTGACAATTTATTTATTATGCAGTCTATGTACCCTTACTGATCATTTACACAACTTTTATTCAGTATGCCTGAAACAGGTTTCCATAATACTTTGCACTGTATACATTGTCATGTAATTGGCTGGAAATATATACAATACTGTATTAATAACCCTGGTAATCTTTGTTGCACTTCACTGAAACACGTAGACCTAGTTTGCCCGTAGGTAAACAAGTTTACATGTCTGCTGCTGTCCATGTTGATTTACACAGTTTCCTATCCAGCAACATTGTTGCTAGGCAAAAAGCAACATTTGTTTATGTTTAAATGCAGTGCACAGTATGAATATGTAATTAGTGTTGCTGCTCACCATGCAAGCACATAAACTCATTGTAAGCTTTACGGAATCCCCAGGACAGTTTATCAGTTTGCATGTCTTTACTCCTTCCCCATCTTATGTATTTATAACATGGGTTTCTATTATGCTCAATATCTTTATATACATTTTCTTCAATTTTTTCATGATCTTGTCTCACACTGTGTTTACTCAGGTCTAGATTAGTTTGTCAAAAACTAACTTCAGCAAATGACCATTCGTCGAACATAAATCAGCGAATGGCTGTTCATCACCCATTCACATCAGTCAACATTTTTCACAGGGCAGTGAGTCACTTGGCCAACATACCGACCATCACACACACCACAGTATATCAAACCCACCAAGGTGGGGGGGGGCTATACCCCCCATCCCCCCATTGTGAGGGCTGCACCCTCCACACACCCCTACTTATATATACCAACTCCAAAATCACACTACAGTGGGGAAAAGGGCAAATTTTCTAATGCTGACCAAGTAACTCACTGCCCTGTAAAAAACATTTGCGATGTGAATGTTTGATGAATGGACATTGCTGATATATGTTCAATGAATAGCCGTTCACTGAAGTTAGTTTTCAATTAACTAATATACACCCATTTACTTAGCCTGTCCAGCTTGTTTATTTCAGTTTTCCAAGTTTTAGTTTAACCTGTTTTCCATTTCTTATATTTGTAGTAATACAAGTTAAAAAATATATATATATTTCCCCTCTAAGCTAACAACCTTACAAAACAATCCAAAGAAATTCTTGAAGTCAGTTTCCACCCTTCTCAACCCTGGAACTCTACAGAATCCCTCTCCTGCACCTGATAAGACCCCCTAAACAAATTTCCCATGACTTTAATACCCACTTTATTACCATAGGTTCATAGGTTCATAGGTGTGTACTAGGCTAATGGCCCTGGGGCCTTTACAAGCCTAGGCTATAGTAGTGCCTTGGCATTGTGCCACCCAACATAAGTTCCCAGTGCCTCTATCATGCAGAGCCACTGGAGTGATCCCCGGGGTGAAATTTCTATTTCCCATCTACTCATCAAGATTTCTCTTGAAGAGGACCAGTGAGGTGCTCTGCTTGACATGTATGGGAAGTCTATTCCAGAGCATTAGCAGTCTCTGGGTTATAAACCTGTCCCTTCAGCATGTTCTGTTGATTGTGGTAATGAGATCGAGGTCTCTGGAGCATGTGGTGTGGAGGTATTGGGATTTCTTTAGATGTAGCATTTCTAAGAGAGCTGGGTCAGATATGGCTTTGTAAGTCAAGCAGAAACCGCCTCTTAGTAGACAATATGATACAGAGAATAGCTGGAGATTTTTGAGTCTGTCCATGTAGGACATGTCTTTAAGGCCTAGCACCCTCTTCATGTGGTACTTTTGTGGCCTTTTCATCTGCTGCATATGTCTAGTGAGGTACATGCCAAATGGGGCATTATACTCAATGATTGGCCTAATGAGGGAAGAGTAGAAAGAGATGATGACTTCTTTTTTCCTGGATGCAAAACCCTTGGTAATGAGATGTTCCATATAGAAGGACTTCCTGTCTGCAGTGGTAATGTGGTGATCGAAGGAGAGGTTGCTGTCAACCTGTGTCCCCAGATCTTTTATGATGCCTTCAGTGTTCAGTGGGCTCCCATCAATGTGGTAATTAGTGGGAACTGAGTTTTTCCCCAAAGGGAATGATGACGCATTTTTTTGGCATTAAACTTAAGGCCATGGTTTCAACACCGGTCATTGGTCTCAGTGAGGCCTTTCTGTAGGATGTCTACATCACTTGGGGAGTTAATAATGGCTCCCAGCTTGCAGTTGTCTGTGAGGTTGGTAAGCCAGAGTCCCTCTGTGTTGGCCTGGACTTCTGAGAAGTAGATACCAAACAGGAGAGGATCCAGACTGATCCCTGTGAGACTCCACGCATGACTGGATGGCAGTCCGATTTGGAGTCCGCTACTTTCACACTGTGGGTTCTATCTGTGAGACAGTTTGCAACCCACCTAGTGATATATGGATTGATGCCTAGTTTGGTGAGTTTATCAATAATTCCTAAGTGAAGAATGGTATCAAAGGCCTTGGCCAGATCGAGGAAAGCTATATGAACTGCCTTGTCCTCATCCACAGCTCTGCCGACTGACGCAAATAAGTCAACCAGGTTGAACAGGCATGATCTACCTTTCACAAAACCAAATTGCATGGGATCTAAAGTTTGGACATTCCCTATATCCTTGGTAATTAGGTCCATAATGATGCGCTCCATAACCTTACATATCAGACTCATCAGGCTAATGGGGCAATAATTCCCAGGGTCTGTAGTCACTCCCCCTTTATGGAGAGGGATGACTGTAGCAGTGCACCATTCAGTAGGGATAAAGCCTGAGGTGAGGCTGTGATTGAACAGGGCACACAGATGTGGTGCCAGTTCACTTTGTAGTTCATGTAGAATACATCCAGGGATACTGTTGGGTCCTATGGAAGCTGTATTCTTGGCCTTGGGCAATGCAGCTTTAACCTGTGCTAGAGTAATGCTGGGTGCCTTGCATTCTTCCAGTATTGTGACTGGTCCTTTAGCGGGGGAGAGAGGGGTAAAGTTGACACTGAATCTGTTGGCCAGTATGTTGGCAATATCTGTTGGCTCAGTAAAGGAGGTACCATTGTGCAGTAACTCAGAGCAAACCTCGATATTGCCGTGTTTTTTTTTTTCCAGCTTAGCATGACATTTATTTCAGTTAAATTCACAAACAGAATATAAAACAACCACCATCCAAAAATTAATCAAAGACTCCTCAACAAGCCCAGACCAATATTCCCAAAATACTAATAATCTCATACAAAATATCAATGCCCAACTCATCCCTGACAAAAATTCCAATCCTTCCGCAACTCACTCATTTTCTATTCAACCAGTACCCACATCTCTCATATGTAAACTATTAAAAAAACTCAAACCATGCTTTCTTTCCACAGACAACCTTCCCCCAGAATATTTACAACTAGCAGCAAATGCAACTGCATATCCAGTTAGTATTCTTATAAACCGCTCTCTCACAGAAGGATACATTCCACATCTATGGAAAAAAATCTGTTATTACTCTACTAAATAAAGGTGGAAACTCTCAAGACCTCTCAAACTATCGCCCCATCTCTATACTTTCCCCACTATCCAAGATCCTTGACGTGTATATATACACACAATTACTCAAGCACCTCATTGATAATAATCTTCTGTCTCCCACTCAACATGGCTTTCACCCAGAGCACAGCACTATTACAGCCCTGCTCTCATTCACCGATACTGTCAAGAAAGCCTTAGATACAAATCACCCCACTTCAATAATCCTATTGGATCTATCTAAGGCTTTTGACACAGTATCACATACTAAACTTCTGATCCAATTAACAAAACTTGGCTGGGCCCCTAAATCCCTCAACTGGTTTACATCATACCTTAACAATAGACAACAATCTATAAAGTGATATAACGTCTAAGCGGATTATCTGTCAAACAACATGGGAGTCCCACAGGTTTCCATTCTGGGGCCATTACTCTTCAACATCTTTATTAGTGACTTCCACAAAGTCTCTCAACTAGGTAAAATTATCCAATATGCCGGTGATTCGACAATAATCTCTACTTCAAACAATTTCTCTGACCTCCTCACAGTTACTCAAAATGCTTTTACAGAGATTTAATCATAGCTAAATAATTCACAACTGCTACTAAATGCCAAAAAAACATAACTTCTATTATTCTCTTCAAAACCAGCAGATATAGCCTTCAAAATCTTATATTAAGACAGAATTGAAATAGAAATAGTAAAATCTGCCAAACTACTAGGCATTACAATTGATGACAAACACACATTTGAAACACACATTATCAACGCAATAAAGAAAACACACTTTAAACTTGGCAGACTTTATTCTCATAAACTTTACATGGACAAAAACACCAAAACAAAACTGGCAAGTACCTTACTCATCCCTGCTCTACTTTATGGTAGTGCCGTCTTTACTAACCTTCACTCACCCCTCAGCAATAAACTTCAGTCTTGGTACTATAAAATAGCTAAATTCATCTCAGTAAAGCCTAAGTGCTCACATCCACTGACAAGCAATCTCTGAACTGAACTGGTTGGATTTCCCAAACTATCTTTGCTATACCCAAATAATGTTTGCCCATAAACTAATTTATAAACCAAATACATGCACAGCACTTTCATCAATACTACAAACTTCCTTTATGTACCTAAGATCCTTACGTACGCAAGATCCTCCAACAAATTGCTACTAAGTGTAACCAAGTCCAATAAAAGAGCTGAACAATGCTTGTTCTGCCATAGCATTGCTAAAAAATGGAACTCCTTACCCTCCCATAGTACCCAAATAGACTGTATAAAGACATATAAAGTAGCATTGAAAACTTACTTCCTACATAACCTGAAATGCCAATGCAAATCAAACAAACCACCATAAAACCTTCACTACTTATTTCTAATCCAGTTCCATAGCTCAAAATAACTTTTACCCTGACAGCAACACAGCTCTATTGCCACTAAAACTGTTCTGCAAGAACTGCCATGTTTTTTACATGCAATGCCAAAAAGAAACAACTCAAGCTTTGTACTATACTACCAATTGTTATCTAAGTTTATATACCTTTTATATTGTCTATGTATTCTACTTTTATAATTTTTTTTAATTTTTGTATATTTCTGCTTTTAAAAAAATTGTTGTCAAGTGTCTATATTTTTATTGGACTGTATTAATTGTGGAGCTTTTCTCCCTGGGCCTCCACTGAAATTGGGTTCCTGACCCACTGTACTAATTGCGGAGCTTTTCTCCCTGGGCCTCCACTGAAAATGGGTTCCTGACCCAATGGACTTTCCCAGTCAACAAAAGTCAATAAATAAACAAACAAACAAATAAATAATTAAATAAATAAATAAATAAATAACATTTTGTCTCTCATCTTAATTAAGTATCATGTTCTTATGGAACTATGTCCTTCTGACATTGTGTGCCTAGTTCCTGACATTAAATATTTTTTTTTGAAATTTTTTTCCATTCAATCAATTTCTCTTTCAAATCTTTCCATATTTCTTCTGACGTTTTTCTGAATATATCACTCCAATTGGTTTTATACAGTCACCGTTTTGCTTCCATATAATCTGTTATTAATCTTCTGTGCATTGGTTTAGATTTTAGTTTGGCAGAATTACCTAACAACAAATTAACCTTTATAACCTCATGATCACTGAACATCGACAATGGTAAAACCTGACATGAAGTAACAGTAATTTCGTTAGGAACGCAAACAATGTCTAGTATGTTCTATTTTCTGGTGGGCTTTTTAATAATCTGAAGTAATTGTTATTCCTGAACATATGTTCTGAATAATTTTGTTACTAATATTGTTGAATCAATATTATTCCAGTCTGTTTCTGGTAAATTTAAGTCCCCAGTCACTATTATTCTTCCATCCAGAGTTTCATGCAAGAAATGTATGAATTCCTCTAGGTCATCTGCACTTGATTTTGGTGGTCTGTACACTCCAACAATTGTTATATGTTCCAGGGTTGTCTTTATAGTCACAGTTACACAGTCTATAGTATTGGTGTTATCATTGAACATGTAATAATCACAGGTCTCATAACTACCTTTAATCCCTTTTGTAATACCTTCACCTGATTTTTTGTTAGAATATCTGTTACAGTAAAAGCATTTATACCCTGACAAAACTGGTTTCCAATCATTGTTCTTTAACCATTTTTCACAAACAATAACAACATCAGTCTTGTAGGAATGCAGCAAATTGCAAAAAACAAACAAGTGTAGAAGCGGAGAAAAACGGCAATTAAGTTCTTTCTTTCTAGAAAACGTTTATTTACCAGACCACGGTCCACTCAGCAAATTAGATAGGTAAACACAATCAATCGTAAAACATAAAAGCTATTGAGCCCTTGCGTTTTCGTCTGCTGCATTGAGACTTCATCAGATGAATACTTTGTTACCATTTACATTCCCTTTATATAGTCTACATAATCATTTAATTAATGAACACACCTTAATTCAATTAACTTAATTAAAATCCTATTGCATACTTTCTTGGTAGAAGTGTGCTTCACTATTCACTTAAAAACAACAGTTGTACAACATTTAAACAACATTTAAAAACTCTTCATTTTATAACATGTTTAAAACAAGTAGAATTAATTTCCATAGAGTTAATATGAACTCATTTCTTTCATAGATTAAGGGACTAAATACCAAAATATACATATATACAAAAAATTCACTTTGTGGTGTTCAGCTGCCATCTAGTGGAGATTCATATGTATTTAACATGCTGGACCATAAATTAAAAATCATAGGAAGGTTCCTTTGTTAAAAAATAATAAAATTTCATATTGTTGTTATTAATATAGAATAGTGAAGCACACTTCTACCAAGAAAGTATGCAATATGATTTTAATTAAGTTAATTGAATTAAGGTGTGTTCATTAATTAAATGATTATGTAGACTATATAAAGGGAATGTAAATGGTAACAAAGTATTCATCTGATGAAGTCTCAATGCAGCAGACGAAAACGCAAGGGCTCAATAGCGTTTATGTTTTACGATTGATTGTGTTTACCTATC
The DNA here is from genome assembly GCF_019279795.1 of Protopterus annectens. Classification (NCBI taxonomy): domain Eukaryota; kingdom Metazoa; phylum Chordata; order Ceratodontiformes; family Protopteridae; genus Protopterus; species Protopterus annectens. The sequence goes on along the minus strand of NC_056737.1, from coordinate 1,236,442,270 downwards.
TAATTTGCTGAGTGGACCGTGGTCTGGTAAATAAACGTTTTCTAGAAAGAAAGAACTTAATTGCCGTTTTTCTCCGCTTCTACACTTGTTTGTTTTTTGGAGTCTTGGTTTGCTCACCGTTACAAACTTTTTTCTCAATGTAGCAAATTGTCCAATTAAAAAAAAAAAAAGAAATAGTATTATTAATGGTTCTAGCATTAACAAACACCAGAGATGCATCAAATGTTGCTATCTGTGAACTGCTAAATTTTCAACCTGGAAAAATCATGTTTTGCATTTGTCAAATATTGCAAAATATCTGCTGGAGAATTTTTCTTCCCTCATCTTGGCAAGTGCATGCCATCATGTTTGACCATATACATGTCCCCAGTTAAGCTCATATGCTTACCATGGTTCCATTTTTTAAAAGAGGACTTTTTTTCACGAGGTATTTACCCCAAAAATCTTTTCATTCATAGTGACCTGATTCTCCTCTCTATACTTGATTTGTGAAAAATATGTCCTAACACCTGAACAAGCTATACTATCTAAGAGGGCTGTAGTTCTCTACTAATAGTCAGAGGTTCCTTGAAGATGAGATTATTTGTACTGACATGAATAAAAGCAGATGCGTAGTTAGTTGCATTAAGCATTCTAAGACTTGTCTTACATCGTCTATTTTTGATTCTGGCAAGCATAACACCCTTCAGTGCTAATTGTCTTCTCTGGAAATGTAAGTATCATTTCCTCTTATAGTTGAGTGTCTAACCACAATAATATATTTTCTGTCCAGAGTTGAAGAATCTTCAACTTCTAAGTCAATAACATCTGCTCTATCAGTCGTAACACACGAATGATCTTCATCACCTGTATTCATATTAATTCCACTGTTTTCATTACTTATTCCATTTGCAATCATGCAGTTCTCATCCAGCTGGCTTTGTACATCCGCAGCCACATTGTCAATGTCTGTTGTTCTCCTCTTTTTTTTTTTTACAGTAATGTTCTTCAATTGTTTAAAGTTCTTTTTTGATTTCTTCCATGTAATCTGCTCCTTGCCTCTTTTTTCTTCCTTCTCTTTTGAAAAAAAAATATGCTTTTTCCTGTAGACAAGGATTTCTGATAGAAAAAAGTTATCATTCCCTGTAGCCTGTGTTACATAACAAAGCAGTGCCCATTTTAGTAAGTATTCTCTTTACCTTACAGACATTAATAGGTTTCTTTTTCTTCCTTGTTATGTGTTGCGAACTTCTTCCTTTCTTTCTTTTTCTTATCTTCTATATGCTCCAAATTCTTCGACTGCTGAATACTTGTATCCAGAATTCCAAAGTTGCCAGTAGTATTATCTTGTTCAATAGAGGTTGAGTGATCTTTACTGACAATAGACACTTCCTTCCCTAAATGTATTCTATTTGCTCTTTGCCTAACATTATTTATCTCATCAGTCCAGCCATAAATTATATATAACAACAGTTATCTAAGCTGTGTCAATTGCACAAGTGTATTTACCATCAGGAAGTCTGGATTTACTACTAATAATGGTAAGCAAATCATCCAACTCTTGCCATTAGGAATGCAGATCACCATTATCAGGTGTTACTTTTAAATATACATAGCGTTTGATACACTGTACAAAATACTAGTGCTTTAGCAGACCACTAATGGCATACTCATTTAAGGAATCCATATACAGCTGGATGAATAAAGAATTCTAAATAAAGACAATAATCAAAATCAGTTATCATAGGATTCAAAGAGAATTTACATAAAATGCTATGAGAAAACTCACATAAACAATTTACAAGTAAAAAATAATTTAAGTAAAGTTGCTGCTCTGATCGTTAAAGGTTGTGAAAGTCACCTAAAAGGTGGAATTCCTTTACATTGTGAATGAATGTGTGCAGTAACTTCTGCTCAGTATTGCTCAAAGACACACCTCTTTTTAACGGGAAAGATCAATAAATCGCAAACCAAGACAGATGAATGGATATATAGGTAACAGAGGTGGCAGGAGAGAAGAATGGATGAAGAAGTGGATGGAGAGAGATTAGCAAAGATAAGAAAAATGAAGAGGGGTGTATAAAAGTAACATATGGTGAGAGGTTATATGTGAACTTTAGATTAAGATGGTAAAGTTGATATTTAGTACATTAGTAAGAGGTCTTGGGGTAGAACAGGGTATTAATGGAAGAGTGTTGGAAAAAATATGGAAGGGGTGGTGTTGGCATAATGGCTAAAGTTTTCATCTTACAGATGGAAAGGACTTGATTCTGCCTTAAGATCACTGGCTAGGCATGTAATATTCTGCAGACTGATAGCCTAGTTTTTTACCTAAGATGGATAGATACTAAATTGGGTTTCTATTTGGAAGTTTGTGAAGAGGTTTAAAGCTTTGAACTGTAGTTATTTTGGTAAAGAGTTTGATTCCCTGAATCCTCATTTTATTGCTGTGTGTTCTTGAGCAAGTCCCTTAACCGGATATCTCTTGGGGGCAACTGGGAATCTGGGCTAAGCTCCTCACTGCAAGTTTAGCAACTTTTGATGAATAAGATGACCTACCTGTATCTAACTGAAGAGCCAGAGCAGGAAAATATGCAACAGTTGTGTAGGTAGCCTTTTATATTATCTATGAAGATCCTGAACGATGCTATTTGTCTTACATCTATAACATAGAATTCCACTTCATGGATATGTAATAGAAGTACAGGGAGTCCCTGAAAGTACTGTAAGATTTGTTTAACAAGGGGATTTTTGTCTATAGAGTAAAGTGTTCTAGAAGGAGAGGACCATTAAAGCAGAGAACTAAGGGATGGACACTTAATATGGAAGTGTAGTGGAGTATGGCAAGATCAAACTTTAAGAATGAAAGGCTGTTTGGGAATTCAAGCCAGTTTAAATTTAGAGTGTGAAGCAGTGGTAGATGGAATTGTGCATCTTGGTTCCAAATTTTGCTGTTATGTTATAGAACTTTATTCATTTTATCGGAAGTTATAACTCATGTAACTATATATGTGGTGCCAGCATCTGCCACATAACACAAGCACTCAGGTCACTCCAGAACAAGTACAAATACGACTCTGTCATTGTCCATGTTGGTGGGAATGACCTGAGCCATACCTCCCTGGACTACATGAAAAGAGACATGGAAGAGCTCTCTGATCTTACAGCCCAGGCCGGTATGACACTGACCCTGAGTAGCATCCTGCCCTCACCAAGAATGATACCACAGTATAAAGAAAAAATTATCAATTTCAATAATTGGCTAAGTTTCTGGTGTCATTCCAAGGGGATCCAGTGTCTGTCCACCTGGGATGACATGCTCGACAAGCCACACTGCTTCGCTAGAGACGGCTTGCATCTGTCACCCTTATGCTTTCGAATACTGGTCAAGGCTCTTGCCACCCCCATAGTGCCTTCTTTAAGCAAGGCTCAAAAGACAAACCCACCACCATAAATAGCACAAGTAACAAAAAACTGAGGGTAATGCTACTCAATGCCAGAAGTCTAAACCTCAAAATGCATGCATTTGAGGCACTCCTCAGTATGGAGAAAATTGATATATGTGCAGTAACAGAAACCTGGTTTAAGGCTCCAGAGAGCACCCCAGCACTACCAGGCTACAACTCTTACCATACATTTAGGCCACAGAACCCAGACCGAAATACAAAAGGTGGGGGCGTATCCATTTTCATCAAGGATACCCACACCTCCAGGTTAGTGACACAGCACAATGCTTCAGAGATCATCCACGTGCAACTAACAACGGGCAAAACAGAAATTCAAATTGCAACTTGCTACAGATCACCCACCATGTCCCAGGACCCCCATTCCACATTTTTGGAAACACTGGGAAATATAAAGGTCCTACCAAACACCCTAATACTGGGTAATTTCAATTACCCAAACATTAATTGGGAGAACTACTCAAGTACTAACTCCCTTGCCCAAAATTTCCTAGAATTTATAAACTCAAATGCCCTGGATCAACTGGTCAACACTCCCACTAGAGGTGACAACATTTTGGACCTGGTCATCACCAACATGGGCGACCGGTGCTCCACACTGGAGGTCAACTCCTCACTGGTTAGATCTGACCATAATAAAATCACTTTGGATATCCACATTCCACCCCCATCCCTGGATAAGGAAACCACCATGAAAAACCTTTTACAAGCAAACTTCACGTTACTTAAGACCAAGGTGGAAAGTTTCAAAGCCCCCATGCTAAAGGATAACATTGTCCAAGCTGCAAAATCCATTACAATTGCATTCTACGGGCACCTACAAGAATGCATGGATTGTGCTATCCTAAGCAAAACCAAAACTCACTCCTTCAAGAAAAGGAAACCAGTCTGGTGGACTCCTGCCATAAACAAGCTATACAATAGAAGGAGGAAACTAGTACAGAAAAGAGTAAAATCCCAAAAAGGGAAGACATCCCTGATCAGTATCAGCAAGAAACTATGATCCCTCATAAAATCATCCAAGGTGAGTTTCGAAAGAAAAATTGCCAAGGACTCCAAAGATAACCACAAGGTATTCTTTAACTATGTCAAGAATCTAAGTGGCAATGCTCAGATCTGCTCAGAGTTAGTGCAGGATGGTATACACTGAACTGACCAATATTGCCAACATCCTGGCAGACAGGTTCAGTGCAAACTTCACCCCCCTCTCACCCCCAAAAGGGCCCATAACCATACCAGAAGAATGTAGAGCTCCTGAAATCATAGACACTCAGGTTAAAACAGCCCTCTCCAAAGCCAAAAACACAGCATCAATGGGACCAGACGGTGTCCCAGGCTGCATCCTACATGAACTCAAAGATGAACTAACACCTCACCAAAACACACTGTTCAAACTCAGCCACTCCACGGGTTACGTACCCATAGAGTGGCACACAAAAACAGTTATTCTGCTCCACAAAGGTGGAGTCACAACAGACCCTTGGAACTATCACCCTATAAGCCTGACTAGCTTGGGCTGCATGGCTATGGAGTGCATCATCATGGAACTCATTAACAGAGACATTGGGAACCACCAAACACTGGACCCTACCCAATTCGGCTTTGTTAAGGGCAGATCATGCCTCCTAAACCTGGTGGACTTCTTTGAGAAAGTTACCAAGGCTATAGACAAGGGAAAGGTGGTACACACAGCCTACCTAGACCTCGCAAAGGTTTTTGGCACCATTCCCCATTCTGGTATTACAGACAAGCTCACCAGCCTGAACATAAAGCCCTACATCACAAGATGAGTTGCCAACTGGCTCACAGACAGAACCCACATGGTAAGAGTTGTGCGAGCAGGTCTGACTCTAAACCGGTTACAAGTGGCATTCCCCAGGGCTCAGTCCTAGGACCCCTCCTGTTCAGCATATACTTCTCAGAGGTACAGGCAAGCACAGGAGGACTATGGCTGAAAAGTTCACAGATGACTACAAACTAGAGGCTATAACTGACTCTCCGGCTGACACAGACATTCTCCAAAAGGGTCTCACTGAGACGGACACCTGGTGTCAAAATCATGGCCTCAAGCTAAATGCCAAAAAGTGCATAATCATCCCCTTTGGAAAAAACAAAGTACCCACAAACTACCACATAGGTGGTAGTCCCCTAAATACATAAGACGTAATATGGGATCTGGGGACCCAAGTAGATAGTAAACTCTACTTTGATAATCACATTGCCAAAGTGGTTAGAAAATCCTTCTATGTGGCACACCTTATCAAAAAAGGGTTCGCATCCAAATCAAAAGAGGTCATTGTGCCCCTCTACTCATCACTCATCAGACCCATCATAGAGTACAACGCCCCATTTGGGATGCATCTTACAAGACACATGCAACAGCTGGAAAGACCACAGAAGTACCTCACCAAGAGGATCACTGGCCTCAAATAGATGACCTATGCAGCTCGACTGAAGAAACTCCAGCCATACTCGGTTGCATACCACCTACTCAGAGGTGATCTCTGCCTGACATACAAGGCCATGTCCACCCCAGAACTGATGGACATGTCCCACCTAAAGAAATGCTTATCCCCTCAAGCCACCCACTCAAATGATCTAAACCTCACCACAACAATAAATAGGACATGCTGGAGGGATAGATTCCTGTCACAGAGATTTTCCATGCTTTGGAACAAGATTCCAATCTACATTAGGCAGAGCTCCTCACTAACACTCTTCACGAGAAACCTTGACAAGTGGATGGGAAACAGAAAGTTTACCCCGGGATCACTTCAGTGGCTCTGCTGAACAGAGGCACAGGGAACTAATCTAAGGGGGCAGCGAAAGCCAACACATTCTGGCTAGGCTTATAAATGCCTTCGGGTAGATAGCCTAGTACCTACCTATGAACCTATGAATATATATATATATATATATATATATATATATATGTATATATATATATATATATATATATATATATATATATATATATATATATATATATATATATATATATATATAGATGAGTTTCACGTGATTCTGCACTACATTAAACTTATCTGGTTGTGTGTGTGTGTGTGTGTGTGTGTGTGTGTGTGTGTGTGTGTGTGTGTGTGTGTGTGTGTGTGTATGGGTTACTTTCATTTGATCGAAATTTCATTTGACTGAAACCCATTTAACTGACAACTCATCTGACTGACAACTAGTACTTCAGTACACTTTAAGGCAAGTAACAGGGATTTGCCTCCTTTCCCAATGTAGTGAGACCCTGGAGTTGGTATATATAGTTAGGGGGTGGGGGGTGCAGCCCCCCCCCCCCCAGTTTCATTTAAAAGACGAAAATAACACAAAAAAAGTACAGAATTTAAACCAAAATAGGTTGGGGGGGGCTGAACCCACCCAACTCCTCGTACCATACCAACTCCAGGGTCGCCTTAAAGTGTACTGAAGTACTAGTTGTCAGTCAAATGGGTTTCAGTCAAATGGGCTGTCGATCAAATGAAGGTAACCCATGAGTATATATATATATATATATATATATATATATATATATATATATATATATTTTTTATATTATAAATATATATATATATATATATATATATATATATATATATAGACATATATAATTACATACATATACACATATCCATATATATATATATATATATATCTATATATCTATATATCTATATATATATATATATATATATATATATATATATATATACATATCCATATATAGGATAACCTGTGGTTGGGCAACGATTTAACTGTCATGTACCATTTGCCCAAAGTTTAACCCACAGAGAATTGGAGCTCTTCTCTAAGGAAACCATTGTCTGCAAATAGTGTCAGCATTGGTGGCATTTGGAATGGGTAATTTCCCAGTTATTTGAGATTGGATCACCATGCATTTGGTATATATTAGTTTGGGGGTCTGACATCAGGTGGTTTGGGGGGGCATTCCCCCTGCAACAATCACTTAAAGTAGTATTTTTGGATATTTTTTCAGTTTGGGGATTCTGATCTTCAGCACGAAATGTATTTCCTTTTCATGATATGGAGATGCAATCACTGTGAAGCCTGTCAGTTCTTCAGTGTCGCCTCCAATACTCAGCGCCCTCCTTGTTACTCATTTGGTGCCTGCACTCGCAAAGAATGCTACGTTCCATGTTATCCTAAGTTAGTCACTTATGTCTCCTAAAGAGTAAGCACCTGGGATATATTTTGGTGAAAATGTTCCTTTTCCAGAATGGTACTTTAAAGAAAGGATGGAAGGACACTTAAAAATCTCTCTCTCTCTCTCTACATATATATATATATATATATATATATATATATATATATATATATATATTTTTTTTTTTTTTACTTTAACAATGTAATTATTTGTTGTTTGTTGACTAGCAAGTGTCACATGGGGCACAGCTGTTTTACACTCCCACTTCTAGTGGGAGTTTGTTCCATGCAATAGAGGGATGATAGCTATACAAGTTGCACCCTGTGTTGGATTTGGGTTTATGGATTTTTAGTAGGTCTTGGGTTGAACTTCAGAGAAGTCTGGTAGGGGAGTAGTGAGAGATGACAGAAGATAGACTTGGGCAGAAATCATGCTGATATTGGATGGAGTTGAATGAATTCCACAAGATCTGAGACTTGTAAAGAATATAGAGTCATTTACAGTGTTAAATGCTGTTGACAGAACAAAGTAGAGTTTATTTGTTCATGTATTGACTATTTTTATGCATAACATTCACTAAGGTTCTGCCTAACATATATTCTGTCAGAGAGATTAGAGCAATGCCTACATGCCCAGTTAGCATACAGCAATGGTGAATATTGGAAAACATGCAGTTGTGATTTTATTAATAGTATAGCAGTCCATAGGCTAGACTTTTAAGAACATTTGTGATTTTTTTAGCTCATTTAGCCATATCAACAGGATCACCCTTTAAAAAAATACTAAACTTGCAATTTTTTAATGATGAAACATCTTTTTCTTTTTGGAATATGTTTCATAAGTATGTAATTGACTTGACAATTGCCACTGAAACAAGGTTTACATACTTAGGCAGAAGTTATCTTTGCCAGTATGTGCAGTAGGCATTGCCTTTTATAGTGGTTTCAGTACTGTAGAATAGGAAATTCAGTGGGAATGCATTATATTTTTCTAGAGTATGGCTTTTCAGATTAATTTGAAAATTAAAGTATTAGTTAAATAATAACCACACCATTAAATAACAGTACCTCATGCTGGAGTGTAATTTCTTCCCTATAAAATGATCCCTTCAGTTGCAGGCAATTATAGAATGATATATAAATGATATATAGTGCTTCCTTCCTTTGAGTAGCATTTATTTGATATTCAGGTTCTTGAGTGACCACCATTTTAGGTCTGCAAGAAATCTTTCAATATTTTCTTTGGAAATTGTCTCTGTGGCTCCTACATCTTATTTCTATTTGCATTTTAGATGTTTTGATCCAGAAAATATCCAAAACAGCAAGGAATTTACAACCCTACTTTCATTCTCTTCTGCATGAGCTAGAACTATTGGATCTTTAGTAATTTTCATTCTACTGAAATCATTGCTATATCAAGCAGTATAAAAAGTAGTGATCTATACAAACTAGCCAGTATTGTCATCATAAACGATCAGGCAGCTTTTGTCATGAAAGAGGCAAACTTGACACAGCTGGATTGAATAAGGCAACTGGAAAGCAGAAGATTGTTTTGCTCGCTTACAAAAACAACTCATTTAATTTTAATTTAGCTGAAGCAAAAAATAAATAAATAAATAAATAAATAAGAAAAAAAAATGCCTGTGCAAGTCTGTTAAAATATAAATTAAACTGTGACATTGAAAAGAAGTATATCAAATATTATTAACATAAATCTTTTAACACCCTCATAATATTAGATAGAGAAATATGATGAAAAAAATACAAAAACATCCTACTGTGAGGGAACGGGATCAGAGAATGTTTGTAGAGAAGTAATCATTAACTGACAACAGTATGACAACTTAATTATAAATAATAAACATTGAGAGTGTTCCATATACATTAGTACTGTATAGAAAATCAAGTTATGATAAAAAGTAATTTCTGGTAACAGGATAATTTATGCATCAGTGGTTATTTAGAATGGAAAATTTGAAGAAGCACTGGACATGTATAGAATTTTGATGGTAAAGCATATAGGAATGTTGTTTTCATAATGGTGCAGGCCAGATTTTATCACAAACCATACTATGAAATAAAGAGTATATCATGATGTAATTCCATGCTATGGTACATTACTTAAGCCTGAATCGTATCTCATATGACAATACTAGCCAGTCAGTGATTTATGAAAACTGATAACATCTTCCACTCTGCTACTGACATTTTACATGGAATTCTGCTGTGGGACATCCTTCAGTACATCTCATGGAATAATACATATAACTTAATTAATTGAATGATTAGCCAAAGCGAAAATATTTATGAGACTGTAATGTTCAGAGAACAGGGTTTCGTGACCACATCATTTTATCTATTTGAAAAATATATTAAGAGCTGTTAAGACGTTGGCTATTATATCTGCCCATAACTTATAGCCACAGATATACAGCACTGTCATTTATCTCCCAACCTTCTCTCTTTCTATATACTACAAGATCACTGCATTACATCTTCTGACACATATATCCTTATCTTCTCTAGAAAGTTTTCTCAGAGTCAATAATTTCCTTTACTTTGATTTAATTTTATATCTGTCATCATCTATGGCATTGCATTTTCCCAAGGTTTTCATTGTTAAATTCACCTTACTGCTTGACATTGGACAGTATGGTGAATGTACATCAAAACCACCCTCTTTTTTAAAGTTATGTTAAAATATATAAAAACAAAATGATTAAATGGTTGAGAAACTACACATTTTACTGGAAAAAGGTGACAACAGAGAGTTGTTTTTATTGTTGCATTCAGTTTTGAAACTAAAGTAAGGATATGAATCCATTCCAATGCAAACTCACTTTTGACACTAACATTGTTAAAAGTGACATTATCTTGTCATTTCAAATGTTGTAACTGGCTTATATCAGTGAAATTAAGGAGACATTTTACATACCACAACAAAGACAGGGAAGATAGCCTTGAAGGTTAAGAATTTTTCACCAGTTTAAATACTGAAAAAGGGAAGTCACAAATCATGCTTTTTACATTATAGTATATTCAATATTCTGCATATTTCATCATATATAAATCTGTAAAGACAGTACTGCTATACCTTCGTTAACATTAGTGCCTGTAGTTACAGAGTGTAGTACTCATATTTAAGATTTGCCCTGCAATTTATCTTTTATACTCAATGTTGTCTGCAATCTCATGTTTAATTTATTGGTTGTTCTGTGACTTTGATGACAGTTCTACAGATCATTTGCATACTCTATCTCAAACTTTTCAGTGGTATTTAGTGCACTAGTATATATGTCCGTATATATATATATATATATATATATATATATATATATATATATATATATATATATATAAATCTCTCTCTCTCTCTCTCTGTATCTCTCTCTCTCTCTCTCTCTCTCTGTATCTCTCTCTCTCTCTCTCTCTGTATCTCTCTCCTTCTCTCTCTCTCTGTATCTCTCTCTTTCTCTCTCTCTCTCTATCTATCTATCTATAATGTGGGATCCTCTAAGATGCTTGACAGCTTTCCTACCTACTTCATTTGGTCAGTAGGAGAGATGTTGACTTTTCTGGGAGATTGCTTTAATACTGGGTTTGGAGGATATGCCATTTCTCCGGTATTGTGCACACTCACAATTGTTAGATCATGTCTCAGCGCATGCACATCATGCTGCCAGTTTGCATTGTTGACCTTTTTTATCAACATTTGGAATGTCTACATGTCGACTGACTGAAGATTCACATGTGTGTGTGTGTGTGTGTGTGTGTGTGTGTGTGTGTGTGTGTGATGCAAAAAATCAGAATTTGATGTTACCATTGTCAAAAAGTAGGAAAACAAGCAATATTACCAGCATAAAAGTACAATTATGTAGGGTGCACTTACACATAGCAGATATTTGAATTCCCTACTCATATGAAACACTGCTCCACACATAACTTTTAATTGAAAAAAAATAAAATAAAAATAAAAAAGTTTGCATAAGCAGTACATTCCTTTATCAAACAATTCCCACACTAGCCAAATCTAAAAACATTGGTCCTGGACAGGAACTAGAAATTAAAAAAAATATCATGTTTTATAAACTGACTACAAAATATATATACACATTAAATATAAAATATTCTTTTTTACATATACTAGATGCATTAAAATAAATATTCCACTTTGGAAGGGTTTCACTAAAGGAGACTTATCTGCCAGAATGGAGCTGAAGGCTGGCTGCTTTTCTTATGAAGCCTCTCAGCTGCTTCTTCACAAAGGGGGCATGAAAATACTGAAAATCTTCCACTCTTGACTGTTAGCTTTCCATACTCAGAGATGGCCAATCAGCAGTCAGAGTGAATGTGTGGGAAGGACCCCAAGCTTTTGGAAGCTGTCCGGTTACTATGCCTTGGGGAAAACACAACCCATATAGCCTTATTGTAACAGCTGTAATGATGAACATAATGATGTTTCATAGCTGCTGTTGAGGTTAATATGTAGATATAGTTGTTATCAGAGTCAGGAATATATCAATTTAAAATATTTAAGTAAAAGCAACATTTACTGAAATAAACAAATAAATAAATAAATAAAATAAATAAATAAAAATCAGAACTATTTTCTGCTTTTTCCTTTAGCACAGTTGAGTACTTAGTTTATGATGTGTTAATGCATTGACAGACAAAAAGGTCTGCATTTTTGTAAAATCACAGACATTTCCATCATCTGTCTTCTGAAAAAAAATATACCAATATGCAATTATTCATGACCGCATGTAAAGTTCTATAACATATGCTAATATTATACTCTATAGTGGATCAACAGAACCAATAGATTCGCTGACTATAAATGAAAGTTTATTACTCAACAGCTGTGAAATGATTACAGCCATTATAAGACTAAAAGTATGAGTTTGTGTGTGTGTTTGCTAAACACAGTAAGTGCAAATTGTTTCTTTTATTTTCAGTCACATTGATTAAGAAGAAGTAGTTTATGGAACTCATTTTACAAAACTACTAAATAGCAATGTATATGTGAAATTATCAATACTCATGAAATAAAAACATATATCATGATGATTCTATAGCTGAATGAAATAAATTAAATATTTGCAGAGGACAAGTGAAACAACTGTTTACATCAAAAAGATCAAAACTGCTTTTGCATACATTTTGAATAAATAAAATGTTTTTCAACATGCACTTTCATGAGTAAACCTTTTATGTTTAGTTATTTAGTTTATCTTTGTAAACTGACACTGTATGTCTAAGATCATTATTATTGCTAAAATGCATAACTACTTTATCATTATGTTGGCTTATAGAAAATCAACACAATGCCTTCTTTTGGCTGACAGCCAGTGAAGGCCTACTGAAAATGTTATCTTCATTATAAATATGTTACTATTTTAGAGCCATACGCATTTAAGTGTGGAGATTTGACTGTGTGTACCATAAATAGCTAGTTAGAGTAAACACTTATTATGGATGTATGCTAATCTTTAATTATGTAGTACCTTAAAATAAGTTACAGCAAGAAATCAAGACATACTAGTTCAGTGCTGTGCTGACTTTTCTGTGTAGAGGAACATGAACCATTACCACTGCTATATTTTATTTATAGTATGTGAATTTTAATTAATAGATCGTAATGAAAGAAAATGGTAACAAGGCTAAAAGATAAAGCTATTTACTTAAACAAAGCATAAAGTATGGAACAAATGTTGAAAATGTAAAAATAAAAAAAAATAGAGCAAGAAGAAAGAAAAGAAAGACAAAAACATCATAATCAATGCTGTGTTTCTACTGTTACCAGTACATTGAATGGCTGCTGAAAATAACTATACACTAGCATTTTAACTATTGTCATTTCTTAAAAGAAATGTTTCTTTTTCTTACTGTGTTTATTTTTCTATGGTCTACCTTATAGTACTATAAAATGCCCACAAGGAGAGTGCAGTGTGCAGGTTTAACTAAATGTAATTTTCATTTTCTGCTTTGCTTCATTCTGACTTCTAATTAGAAGATGACAAATGGAAATTACCCTAAGTTATGTTATCATTTGTTAATTAATATTGTTATTTTACTGATCTAACAGCATAATATTAATAGTATCCTTTACAGGACATTCTACTCGCAGAAGCTCCAAGAGCAGTTAAGTAGTCTGACATGCTGTCAAGAAACTAACCATCTGCCTTCCTACCTATTTTGATGTAAACTGAAAATTACTCTGAATATGCCACAGAATAAAAACAATACTTGGTCGAATCAGCATACAGGTGATGAATGTTATTGCAGGAGCACAATATAAATAAAAGGATGTATAAATATGTCTACTTGTGATCACTTTATAAGCATTCACCTACTGATAATTATAAAGCTTCGTTATATCAGTGATAAACCAGAATAATTGATTCTGTTAATTTATGTTGATGCCATTGTTGTGTCATTAAAGTCAGGATAAAGAAGAAGCATAATTGTTAGTGTATTGTGCATTTACTGTAAGCACTGCAGGTACAGCAGATAGCAAATGAAGAATGCATAAAATGTACATCAGTGTGTGTTTTACAGATATGTGTGTGTGTGTGACTCACAAACACACACACACACACACACACACATATATATATATATATATATATATATATATATATATATATATATAAAAACAAATGATTTTGTATGAGCATATGTGTGTGTGTGTGTGTGTGTGTGTGTGTGTGTGTGTGTGTGTGTGTGTGTGTGTGTGTGTGTGTGTGTGTGTGTGTGTGTGTGTGTGTGTGTGTGTGTGTGTGTGTGTGTTTCCAGCTGGTGTACCACATTTAGCTAAATTATATTAATAGATGGAAATAAAGCATAATACATTAAAGAAGAAGTGACATTGTGATTTTTATATCAGCTCTGCAATGTTGTTTTGATACAATGTATCTTATTTTCTGTTTGGATGAGCTACAACTATTCATGCATAATGCAGTCTCCAGATCAAAACATGGGCACCAATGGATTTATATAAAAAATAAAACAGGAGGTGTATTATGCATGTGCTTACTTTAGGTTTTAAGGATTTTACATAATAGAGTAACATGACTGTATTCACTAAAATAAACCAATTATAACATTGTCAGAAGAATATGAGTTTCATTAATCAAGAAAAAATGCTGTGTTTAATATTGATAGAAAGTGATACAAAGTACTTATATTCCCAGTCACTGACAATGGACTATTTTACATTTAAACTAAGATATAGGAATATTGGTTTAGGAACAATTACCTTCTCTTGCATTGTGTATATACAAACAGTGCTACTTTTCAACATCTCTAACTCATTATAAATGTATAAGTACTATTCAATGTATAAGAAAAAGGCACTCAGGTGCTTCTGCTATGAGCATGCTAATAACATTAGAAATAGATAAATGTGTAGAGAGTGTTTAAATATATAGTTATGTTCTTTACAAGCAATAGATATTTAAATGCTGAAAGCAACTATTGCTATTTTTTCTATTTCAGTTACATTGGTTAAATGTAGATGAATTAGAACTGTTTCAATTTCAACAGCAGATGATGGAAGCACTCTGTAGTCAAGCCTACTTGATTCAGGTATAGAAAAGCGATTTCTTCTTGTTCAATGATGTAGTAAAGTTTGCTAGAAACTTACATTTCCAAATTATGAATCCTGTAAAAAAGTCATTCTGTGCTGTTCAGAATATACTCTGCACTGTTTATTAAGAAAAAATTACAACAGATATTCAAAGTGTAAATTGATACAATATGCATCATTTCTCTCTCACACACACAAAGCATATCTATATCTATCTATCTATCTATCTATCTATATATACATATGTGTGTGTATATATACATATATGCATATAAATATATATATATATATATTGTGTGTGTGCATGTGTGCATTATATACATATTTGTGTGTGTATACATACATATATACAATATACACACACACACACACACACACACAAGTGAATGTTTGCATTTGTGTGTGTGCACATGTGTTTATGCATGTGCTTGTGTGTAGATATATGTGTGTGTGTGTGTGTGTGTGTGTGTGTGTGTATATATATATATATATATATATATATATATATATACATATATATATATATATATATATATATATATATATATATATATATATATATATTTTATATATATATGCATTTGTTTTATTATCAATTTTTTTCTATTTGAAATATTTGATATCTTTTTAAATATTTCACTAGTTTCTTATTTTGAATGTATTTTTCCCCAAAGACTACATTGAAAGGGCTTTCACCCCAGTCCAATATACAGCAGTTAACTGACATTAGATAACTTACTAACTATATATATATATATATATATATATATATATATATATCTCTCTATATATATATATATATATATATATATATATATATATATATATACGTACACACACACACACACACACACACACACACACACACACACACACACACACACACACACACACACACACACACACACACACACACACACACACACACACAGGCACATGCAAGTGAATGTTTGCATTTGTGTGTGTGCACAAGTATTTATGCATGTGCTTGTGTGTAGATATGTGTGTGTGTGTGTGTGTGTGTGTGTGTGTGTG
Source organism: Protopterus annectens (assembly GCF_019279795.1). Taxonomy (NCBI): domain Eukaryota; kingdom Metazoa; phylum Chordata; order Ceratodontiformes; family Protopteridae; genus Protopterus; species Protopterus annectens. Next base: position 1,236,426,037 of record NC_056737.1, on the reverse strand, counting down.
TGTGTGTGTGTGTGTGTGTCTGTCTATATATACATATATGTGTTAGTTGTGTAATACACTGAAGTGGACTAAGGGAAACAAACTTCCAGATGATATATCTTCACAGTATAGACCCTAGGTTTATTAGAAACAATCTTATATAGGAAAGAGTGGGCCCTACCATACCTCTCAACTGTATAGATTTTTGCAGAATGCCCAGATTTTTGCCTCATAGTTTTGCTCCGTTTTTCATAAAATTGGCAAATTCATGCTAATGCAAATTCTGTTATTCTATTAACTTTCTAAGTTTGTAAGAGCAATATTTAAAAAGTGTCCCTATTTTTGGGTCTTTGTCCCACTTTTATTTATGGCTTTGTCCAGATTTCTTGCTCTAAGAGGTTGATAGGTATGGAGTGGGCACTGTGTAATTTTCCACTTTGTTATCTTATCTCTTATTTCTTGACAAAACTATTGCCAAAGTGAAACAAAAAGAAAAAAAGAAAAAGGAAAGAGCGAAAGAAAGACAAACGTTTTAGAAACATCAATGCATCACTGCCATCTAGTGGCAGAAGTGTTACAAACAGAAGTTGAGCCTTTTATTTTTTAGCACACTTTCTACACAATTCTCTTTTCTCCAATATTGCAGAGAATTGCAAGTAAAGAAATTCTCATTTGTGTTGCAAGTCAATGCCATTGTTTTCTAAAGACTTTTTCTCAGGCTTATATTGTTTGCTTGCTTCTTCCTAGGCTATCACATTAGTCCTCATGTTTTTAGTAAGTTTCACTTGCAAAATGCACAAACAATATGCTGTCTCAAACTATCTACACATATAATGATTAAAGAAGAGGCTAAAGCTGCAAATACGTTGCTGTCCTTTGCATATAAATATCAATGTTTACATATGGTGTTTACAGTGTTCTGATTTTGGGTAAAGATGAAACACTATAGCTTGTGAGAATTAATTTTTTACAAAAAATAGGTTTAATATAAGAAACATCAGGAAGTACTAAATAGACATTGAAATGATCATGCTATGACTGTAATATCAACAAATGCCTGTTGAATTATGCCCATGTGAATCACCTTTTGACCACTGAGAAATGCTTGCCTTGGACAATAGTGTTGTTTATTATAAAACACTGTAGTCATTCTGTTTATAAAAAACATAACTTGGTATGACATAAACAAGATGTTCTCTCAGTTTTTTGAATATTTAAACAACTACTATCATGAACTTTCATTGAGTAAGACATTTTAATAGTATTGGTGTGCATCAGCATAAAATAGGTTATTTAATACCTTTTCTATAAAAAAGTTCATCTCTAAATTGTCTTTGTATGAATCCTGTGCATGCATTCATCAGAACACATTCACATGAACAGATGTGTGCATGTACATGTCACACACACACACACACACACACACACACACACACACACACACACACACACACACACACACAGATATATTATCAAGATATAAACATCTTTGTTCCTATGAGTACAGGTGTACATATATGTACATGCACAGACATACAAGTGTGTGTACAAGCCATTCTCTTAATGTTCTGCAGCTGTAAACATAAGTACAACACTACAATAACAGTTATTATAAAATATCATAGTTCTATACCATAGAGATTATCTTAATCAGATCCCTGTTTATATTAGCTTGTTTTTATTTTTACAAAAAAAAAAAATGCGGTAGAATTTGATGTCAGTATTTCAAATTTTAATGCATGTTGTATTAACTACTGACCAGGCTGGTCATGTGGCTAAATTATGTTCATTTTCTGTGGAAGCAATCTAATAAAAGACTTAGTAAGTGGTAATTATGCATATGGTAATGCACATTTAATTGCAGATGCTTATGCAAAATATCAGTGTAGATTATGGGCTGTGTTAAACCTAATATCAAAATATATCCATACTGAGATATGCTGAAATTGCTAAAGCAGAAAAAACTGGGTCAAAGTCTTAAGGCCTAAGGTATGCTGTGCCACAGTTTGCAAATGAGTGCAATGTTTTGGTTTAGGTTTATGCAAAAATGCAGGCTGAGCTATATCTGCACTTTATGAATTTATATACCATGTAATTTCAGACTCATCAAATTACATAAATCAGACATATGGTATTCTAATAGATATTAAATGTAACATCACAGTTATAATGTTTCCTTTTTGTTTTCTACATAACAAGGAGAAATACTCTTAGACTGAAGAACTATGTCCTTGCATTTCTCACTAGATACTGTTCCAACTAAATGAACACAGAGTTAGCAGATTTCTTTTGCACTAAAATATTTTTAAGAGTTTGAGTTTTCTTGGCAGGAATCTACTAGAATATATATATAAATAAAGCTATATGTTAATACCTGATATTATTTGTTTCTTTTACTATATCTAGCCGCTAGAGCTGTAGACTTTGAAATCTTATTAAATATGTACTGAAATATATTTAAAAAGATGCTCTGATAATGGTTATAGAAGCTGAGATACTGTTACATTTTAAACTCAGAACAATTAAATATCTAATTTCTCATGTTTGTTGTTTACTGGAATTTAACTAATGTAGTGTGTTTAAGTAAACTCATAGTATTAAGTGAATATATTAAATTCAGAGGCCATCATGAAAATAAAAGATGGCTATTTCTTGTTTCAAAAATCAATTGCTTCTAATAGAAGCAGATATACTATGAAAGTTATGTTAAGTATATAGAATGCACTAACCATAATTGGTTTGTGTTATCAAGGGATAAGAAGTACACATTTATTTATTCATTCATTTTTACATACTGGATAGTTGGGCTGATCTGTGGATTATTTTCAGTCATGAACTAGGATAAAAGTACAAATAATCACAGTGATTACCTTCAGGACAATACATTACATTGTAAATAATAAAGTATACTGATGGTTTTCAAGATATTGTGGTCAAACTTTGAATTAGAAAAAAAGTGTTTGTAATATTTTTTCATTTTTAAGCAGAATGAAAATGTGCAATCGTTTTGGACATTAGCCATCAGATTATATCAAGCACCTGCATATTCAGAAAGGACAGCAAGATAAGCGTTTCTTCCATTTCACCATATCACAGTCACATCCTTAAATTATTACTTATTTGTTTATCTTTTATTCTCATAGCACATATACACAATTGTGTGTTTTGTGCCAAGGCAACCATGTGACTTTTTCTGAAGAGTTTTGAAAATGTATTGTACAGCCTGCCAGTTCTAGAACTGATGAACTCTCTCGAGATTAACTTTTCTGAACAAATATGATTAAATTTTCAAGAAATTATCTCATAAATGGAACTTATTTGTACCTGATTAGGGTTAGAGACTGGTTACACTGATGCCTACTTTTAGAATCTTACATAGTATGCAAGGAAGTAATGTGTTACAATAACTGGAAATGCCAAAAAATGGTTTAGGGAATACATCATTGTATGTATGAGTTTGCTTTAGGTGTTTGATTTCTAATTTTCTGAGCCTCCTACTCATCAGTCTCAAAAGACAATTCTGTTTGTCATTCATTCATTCATTCATTCATTCATTCTTACTGCCTGCCTTCTACATTTCATGTTGTTTGTTGTATTTCTCTTTATTTTAAAATATTTTATGTCAGTCCTTCAATGCCATCACTGCAACATACATGTTCTGCTTAACAAACAATCTTATCAATCAGTCCTTATCAAATTCTTTATATCATATGATCTCTCATCTACAAATGAGACATTACTGATACGTTGATACAAAGTAATACATAAAGTTAATCCTGCTATACTTGCCATAAAATCTCTGTAAACAGCATATTGTAATATGACCGTGTTATGTGCGATTCTTAAATCATGAAGAAGTTTAGAATAAAAGATAGCGTGCTGTGATGTAACAGGTTACAGTGGGTCTGGAACGCAAGAAAACAGAAACAATCTGGTGAAGGAGATTTTGGGCAGGCAGGAAGAAACAAAAAGAAATGATGGCAACCAGCAAAGAAATATATGGATTGTGTGAGAGAAGACATTTAACAGTCAGACGCGACTATGAAAGAAGATAGGAGATTGACATGGAATTGACAGAGATGGTAACAGTCAATGCAACATCCCAAGCCCATGTACAAAATGGGAAAAAGAGGGGATTGATGATGATGATGACTGATGAACATGTATCATAAAATGGACTGAGAAGGAGCAATAAAAAAGAAAGAAATATTTCATATTGAGTTTGTAATGTCAAACTTACTGTGTCTTTAAGATGAGTCCTGCATGGAAATATTTACTACAGCACCTAGGCACCTCTTTACATAGGGATCTAGTTACTCTGGTCTTGCAGTTACAGCATACAATACCATACAGTTAATTCAGATGATAAAACAATGAGCTATTAACAACCTGCTTCCCATGGTCAAGGATTTGATTCCCTTTTGCCCACTTTGTGGCTAGCAGCAAGTCACTTAACCCAGTGCTGCTGGGCTTAGTCAAAAATAGTGAATGGGTAATATATAAAGTGGAAATGTTAATATCATCAGCTTTGTAACTCTTGTTCATTTCACTATAGCTTGAGCATCATAGATCAGGCTGGCACTTTCCAGTTTTTTTTTTTTTTTTGCTGCTCACCCAACCTAGACACAAGGTTCTACTATTTCTAAGTAGGAATTAATGCATGTCAAACAAAACAACCTGCCAGAGTAAAAAAAAAAAAAAAAAGATGCATTTCATTGCCTGTCAACGATCATGTTTTTTTTTTTTCAGAAGTGTAGGGATCAGAAATTAAAAATAATGCAGTATGTGGTTGGAGAGTTGGCGAGCAGAGGTTTTTTTTATAGTTACTGTTTGCTAATAATGTTATAAATTCAATGGGATCTGAACATGAGGACAATCAAGCTATCATTTACAAGATAATATTACTGTTATACTGTTATGCAAGCTTGGATGTCTCAAGGACATATACTGGAGTGCTAAACATCAAATGTTAAAATGCTTGCAATAATGATTGATAGTTTTTACCACAAAGTAACTAAAGTGTAGGTTACATCATGATTGCACCTGTCATGCACATAAAAAAAGGAATCATAATCCTTCATCAGGAAATATCTGATGAATTTTAGTTTTATCATATTAAGTATACCAACTTCTTTAGAACATCCCTTTATGCATGCTGTTTATCGAATATTAATATCTCTCATCTCAAAATATAATATACGGTTTAGCTTATTTACACCACAATGCATTAGATATGAAATATAATACATGTCATATGTAGAATTTAAAGATGCGTAACTCACTGCAGAATTCTACCTCTGGCAGGATTTCTCAGTGCATTAGGCAGGAGTGATTTTTAAACATCTAGTCATTTCATGGTCTGAGTCAATCAAATACAGAACCTATGAATGGGGAGGGGTAAAATACTGGAAGTATTACTGGTTAGTAACACCTATGTCTCTTTACCCCTAGGGTCTTCAGATCATGTTTCTACAGCATTTGATCTAAATTTAACTCTAACCTGTAATGGGGGATATTGATTAGCTAACATTTTCACCTAACAATGATTTTGGATATGTTAACTTTGAAAATATATTAAGACAACGTGTGGGAAAAATGCTTTTTACAAAACATCAGATAGTAGCAAAGAGTTTGCCTTCCCAGTATTCAATAATGCCTACACTAAGTATACACCATTCTGAATGAACAGACAACACTGGCATAACTCACACCTTCTCCCTCCTAATTTTAATTTTCCTACTGATATTCTTGCAGCTTTAAATATTGACAGGGATTCATAAAGGTTACTACAAAGTGTACACTACATATATACTTAGGTAATCTTTCTGAGTGACTAGAAAGCACAAAGAATGTGATAAGAATGTTCTTGAATACGTATCATGTACACTTAGTCTAGACTTTATTTAATCTGTAGTGTACAAAAATTATACAAAAAGAAGAAATTATGGGTATCTTTTAAGAACTTTAACAATAAGAGCAGGACGCTGGAATTTTTATTAGAATAAGAAAGTATGAATTATGAGAACAACTCAGCAAACAAATGAGACAATAGGGGAAACATGTTTTAAATATTTGAACTATATTAGCGACTGAGCCTCTCCATAAAGAACTAATGTGGTAAATGGAATTAGTATAACAGATTATAAACTTATTTCAAATGTGTTTAATCAGTACTTTTCTAAAATTTATATCCAAATTTCTAATTCAGTTGTTAAAGGGAAAGTCGATCATATGTACCTTTGCTCACTGATTACTTTGGACATTTTGAGAAATGTATTAGACACAATAAAAATCAACAAGTACGGGCCCTGGTAAAATTATTGGAATTTTACTTTTTCACTCATTTAACTTTATTGAACCTTTTTGATTCAATATGTTGAACACATTTTATATTATGGCATTGTACCTAGCTCTTGGAAGTGATGTGTATGAGCTCCTATATATAGAAAAGGGAATAAGTTAGCAATCAAGAATTATCATTATGTATGTTTAACATTGATTATATGGAAATGTTTTGAAACCTCTCTTGTCCCATTTTTTTAAATAGACAATATTGAAATTTTAAGAACCAGGATAGTTATCAACATGGTTTTGTCAGAGGTCATTCTATCTTAATTAATTTGATTAGTTTTTATAATGAAATTACCAAGGCCTTAGACTTAGGTTTCAATGTTGCAGCAATTTACTTGGACCTGATCTAGACTTTTGACTTATTGACAATGAGGTAATTATTAAAGTACTTTTTATCTTGGAAATAAATCCTTATATAACTAGATGGATCTCTAAATTGCTGTCAGATCAGTTTAAGGGGGTTATAATCCAAGGTACTGAATCTAATCCAGTTAAAGTTATATCAGGTGTGCTACATGGATTTATTTCGGGCCATCTGTATTCAATTTAGCATTTAGCACTATTCCATTTAGTAGACATTGCTGGATTAGCAAGCATGCTTATGCTTATGATTTTAAAGTTGATTTCTTTGCTAAATCCGATGATGACTTTGAGGTCATCATTTCTTATATGTTATAAAATTTGGAGATAGGCAACCAGTTTATTATTTCAGTTTAGTGCAACTAAATTTAATGGTATGTTTTTTGTAGTCCAACCACAAGGAAACTAATTTATCTTATATTGTTTGTAATACCAGAGTTTAATACCTATAAGTACTTGGGTATTTTGATTTCTTTCAAATTTTTATTTGTGAGACATGTTAATTATACTTGTAAAAATGTTTTAAGGAAATTAGGTTTAATTATTAAAAGTATTGCAGGTAGTGTGAAGATTATTTAACTACCTTATATAAAGTTCATGTAAGAATTATCCTTGAATATAATGGTATTTTTGTTTTTATACTGCTGGTCAACTTAACTTTGTGGAAAGGGTTCAGAGAAGATTTACAAAACAGATTTCCAAAATTAGGGCATGGAATATAGTGACAGATGTCATTCATGCAAATTATATTTCATTCACTATAGATATATGCATGGTATACTGTTGCTTCCTTACAGGGTAGCGTATGCTCTAGTATTCCAAACTTTGGTTAATTTGGAAATTCACATATCTGATAAGACTCATAAACATAATAACTTGAAATTTAATGCACATGTAAGTAGGACCAATATAGGGAATATGTATAGTATCTTTGTGGAATAGAATTCCTGATAATTTTAGAACTTTAAAAGTATTGAACTTGTTAAAATTTGATAAGATACATCATTTGATGATCATCTTTATGACCTTGTTATTTGGAATAAAGTGTTCCTTGATGGTCCTTTTTTATCTGAACACTCAAATACTTATGAACTTAAAAAGTGCACTGAGTGTAGCAAGAATATTGGAAAACAGCAAACATCTTTAAGAACTGTTATATAGAAAGAGAAATGATGGGGACTGAGGATGGTTACTGGAAGACAGAGGCAGACAGAAAATGAGGTCAAAACTAGGCACATAAAGTTATGTTGTAGGCAAACACTAGCACTTTATTTTCAGGCATATAGGTATATTTAGTGACATAGCATAGATTTTTATCTTACATTTGACTGCTTCATGATATAGTGCTACAACTTACACGTCATTCATATTAATGGTTTTGTATATCTTACTTACTTTTGTGTTAGTGCCTAAGTTTGGATTTTCCTATACAATAACAAAAATAAACCTCTCACTGAAGTGCACTGAACTCTGTTCTGAAGATACAGTATTCTTATATCACACCAAAGAGATCTGTTGCCACAGAAAAGCAGAGCGTAGGTGCTGAAAGAAGTAACTTAAATCCCACCATATTTGATTAATTAGCATGCAACAAAATTAAACTACTCGGCTGATAAGATAAACTTTGGGATTGCACTATTAAAACAAATTGAAATCAACTTCTACCCTCTGTTTCACTTCATTCTTGCAGTATCTTTCCTCTTGCAATTCTGCATTGCTGTAATTTCTCATTCTAGCCACTGTTGCAACGAGGCAAATATAACCATATTATTCTGCCCTCATGTCAAAGGACACTGGGACACACAGTGCAATCAAAAGATACATATGAAGTGTGGCAGAATAAAGAATTTACAAAATTAAACCATTGTTTTTCAATATAGTTTTGCTGCTTAGAAAATATAACAAGTTATTTCTAAAGGTAGTGTCTCTGCATAAAACAAAAGAAAAATACATATGCACAACCAGAATAAATAAACATGTAAAGAAAATACATACAATGGTCTAAAATAATCAAATATATAATTTCATGAGAGAATGATTTCTTTAAAGAATGCAGACTCCAGTGATACTGTGCCATATGCATAAATACATCATTGTTTTTAGTGTACATTGATATGTCTACATATAACTTAAAATCACAGATTTGAAGATAATTTCTTGTGTAGATATAAACAATTATTCACTAAGAGTGGCACATTTTAAATACAGAATGAGGCTTTTTTTTCAAAATTATGAAAGTCACACACACACACACGCACACACACACCATATATATATATATATATATATATATATATATATATATATATGGTTCCCATTCAGAAGCCTGAAACATCATAAGCCTGAAAATCAAAATCCTGAAACCAAAAGCCTGAAAATTCAGAATCCTGAAAACTCAAAATCCTGAAAGCCCAAAATCCTGAAAGCCCAAAATCCTGAAACTCAAAATCCTGAAAACACAAAATAGACATACTGATGTCATTGTGGCTTTGCTATTGTTAGCCCTGTGGTGTTAGGTCATGTGTTGGGGTCAGGTAAGTGTGCGGTTGGTTTTATGTTAGGGTTAGGGGCGGTTTAAGTGAGTTAGGGTTAGGGCGCAGGTTAGGCATGTATGCAATAGTGACAAATATTGGGGTTAGAGGCGGTTTAAGTGAGTTAGGGTTAGAGCGTGGCTCAGGTGAGTGTGCGATAGTGACGGACCTTAGGGTTAGGGTTAGGGTCAGGGTCAGTTGGTAGATATTAGTGTCTTTATAGTGACATATTAGCATTATTTGTGTTTTCAGGATTTTGAGTTTCAGGATTTTGGGCTTTCAGGATTTTGGGCTTTCAGGATTTTGAGTTTTCAGGATTCTGAATTTTCAGGCTTTTGGTTTCAGGATTTTGATTTTCAGGCTTATGATGTTTCAGGCTTCTGAATGGGAACCATATATATATATATATATATATATATATATATATATATATATATATGTATATATATATGTATAGTTAGGTTTATATCAAAATGTGGTAAATCAAAACATTTTTCTACAAAATGATCAACCCATGTATCCGGATTTGGTAATACCGAATAACCAAAATGTCAGAAATGATAACCGCTGAATCAACATTCGAACACTGGAAGTTCCAATGTCGAAAGTATGTGTTACTGGTAACATGTTTACAGGTGGGCAAGCCACCCTGCACCCTCCGTGTCACCCCCAACATGTTATATATACCAACGATGAGATCACACTACAGTGAGGAAAAGGGAACATTTCCCTATCCGCACTGTACTGTGATCTCACTTCACAATGTCAACTTGATACTAATGAATGTGCGCTCACTTTGGCTAATATGAAGTCATATATTTTCAGTTCAACCTTATAGGTAATGGTAAGAACACATGTTCGACAAACCCATTTTTGTTAAACTGCATTTCCACATTTTGATAGTAAACCTATAGTTTTTTTTATCAATATATATATATATATATATATATATATATATATATATATATACAAAATGAAATTATACTTTCTAAATATATTATACATATATATATATATATATATATATATATATATATATATATATACATGGGTCTATATTATAACATAAAATTTTATAAAGTTTGAATGTTATAATATCAAACCAGGTTTGTCGAACACTGAAAACAGCGAAGGTGCAGGATTCTTTCCCTGGGCCATTGCTGTGGCTTCGCTGTTTTCAGTGTTCGATATGTTGGAACGTTATGGGTCGGGTTCAGGTAAGTGTGTGATTGTGAGTAGGTTAGGGTTAGGGGACGGATTAGGTGAGTTAGGGTTAGGGAGTGGGTCAGATAAGTGTGCGGTTGTGTGGACATTAGGGTTAGGGCACGGGTCAGGTAGGTGTGCAGTTGTGTGCAGGTTAGGGTTAGGGGCGGGTTCGGTGAGTTAGGGTTAGGGCGCGGGTCAGGTAAGTGTGCGGTTGTGTGTAGGTTAGGGTTAGGGGGCGGGTTAGGTGAGTTAGGGTTAGGGTGCGGGTGAGGTGAGTGTGCGATAGTGATGGACCTTAGGGTTAGGGTTGGGTTAAGGTAAGTGGATAGCTAGCAGTGTATGTAAAGTTAAGTTTAGGTTTAGGTGTAGGATTTTAAGTGTATGTGTGTGGATTGCTGTTTATTGTGTGTGTTTGTGTTGTGTGTATATTTCTCGGAATAGCGATTTTTTTCCCTGGGAAAAAAAATCGCTATTCTGACTGTTAGATGTTTGCGGATTTCGATGTTTAGGGTTCGATATTATAACATTTGATGTTTACAAACTTCGATGTTATAATATAGACCCATATATACATACATAATCAAGAAGTTATTAAAGGAAAGAAGGAGTGCAGGAATTATATGTATTAGTTTTTGTTTACAAGAATGTGTGATTAGGCAGAACCCCTTTTTCAGTGTAAGAGTGGTGAGAAAAAGATGGACCAGGCTAAAAAGGAATATTGTTTGACTAAAAAGGAGGCTAAAAGGGCATTTGCCACAGCAAAGAACAGGACATCAGAGGCCCACAATCAGCTTCTAGAAAGTGTCTCAGCAGAAGGCACAAAGAAACTCTAACACATTGCAAGGCAAAGACAGAAAGATAAAGATGATAGCCATCAGAGAGCCTTCATAAGTGAGAAACAACCTGGTCACCAGTCCACAAGACATCAATGGCAGACGGAATTTGTATTTCCAGCAGTTTTTGAATAAAGAAAAGCCCACAGAAGCAGTACTGCCCCAGGCACAGTCTACTATGAAAGAAGTGCAGGAGCTCATCCTAGAAGAAGTAGAACAGCACTAAGGAGAATGAAGTCAGGGAAAGCAGCAGGCTCAGATGAGGTCTCGGCAGAGATGGTAAAGATGCTGGGTGTGATGAAGTCAGGGAAAGCAGCAGGCTCAGATGAGGTCTCGGCGGAGATGGTAAAGATGCTGGGTGTGATGAAGTCAGGAAAGCAGCAGGCTCAGATGAGGTCTCGGCGGAGATGGTAAAGATGCTGGGTGTGATGAAGTCAGGGAAAGCAGCAGGCTCAGATGAGGTCTCGGCGGAGATGGTAAAGATGCTGGGTGTGATGAAGTCAGGGAAAGCAGCAGGCTCAGATGAGGTCTCGGCGGAGATGGTAAAGATGCTGGGTGTGATGAAGTCAGGGAAAGCAGCAGGCTCAGATGAGGTCTCGGCAGAGATGGTAAAGATGCTGGGTGTGATGAAGTCAGGGAAAGCAGCAGGCTCAGATGAGGTCTCGGCGGAGATGGTAAAGATGCTGGGTGTGATGAAGTCAGGGAAAGCAGCAGGCTCAGATGAGGTCTCGGCAGAGATGGTAAAGATGCTGGATGTGATAGGGGAGAAATGTCTCCTGAAGGTACTCACAGCAGTATGGAGAGAAAGGAATATCTGAGATGATGGAGGATAAACATTTCTGCCAGTGCACAAGAACAAAGAGGACATTCACAACTATTGGCAGTGTAGAGGTATCAAACTCCTGCCTGACTGTATGAAAGTGCCCACAAGGATGATTGATAAGCAAATACATAAAGGAGTAGAAAGGAATATGGGATATGAGCAGTTTGGATTCAGATCAGGGCAGCATAAACAACCTAATGTTTGCAGTTAGGTAGATAGTTGAGAAGAAGATAGCTTTGAGAAAAGAGTTCAACTGAGCATTCCTAGGCTGCATAAATAATAGAAGGTTCCAAGAAAGCTGATTTGGTTAGTTCTGTGATGATTCAAAGTCCTGGAAACATTAGTATAATTAATGCAGGCTATTACAAAAACCCAATGACACAAGTATGAACAGGGTTTGGACTCACAGAAATGTTCCCATTGGAAGCGGATGTGCATCAGGGTTTACTTATGAGCCTACTGCTGTTCATACAGGTGAGGGATTACATTAGCAAACAGGTCTGAGGGGAATATATAGAAAGCTGTTCTGTGTAGACAATGTGATATCACAAGCAAACTGTGAACAAGAAATTTAGAAAATTGTATGGGAATGGACTGCAAAACTGAATGCACAAGGGATGACTGAGTACAAACAATACAGTTGTCATGGCAAATGGGGAAATCAGAATAAGTAGATGAAAATAAAGACATATATAAAAACAGTGGAGCAGGTTAATGGCTTCAAGTGATGGATGGTTGAGAAGAGGAGAAGTCTGAATTATGAGGTCAAAGCTAAAAATGGAGGCATTGTAACTGGCTGGCAAAGTGTGTCAGGGTTAGTATTTGACAGCAGAATACCAAAGAAGATGAAACGTAAAGTGTACAGAACAGTGGTATGACTAGTACTGCTGTATGGTACAGACTTCTGAGCAGTAAAGGCAGTGAAGTCGAGGAAGCTAGAGGTGGTGGAGATGATGTGCCTAAAATGTGTGGTAGAAGGCACAGTGTAGGACAGATGAGGAAATAAGGACCTAACAGCTGAAGCCAATGCAGTTCCAAAGGCAGAGATGCCAACAAGAGCAGATTATAATAGTTCAAACGCGTAGGAAAGCAGAATACAATCTGCTGATGAAGCGTTAGGAGAGGCACAGGAAGAAGGCAGAAAGATACAAGGGAGTCCAGCAAAGAGGTGGATAGATTGCATGATGGAAGACCTGTGACAGTCAGGTATGCCCATTGCATTAGGTAGAAGAGTGGCATTAAATTGAGAAAGATAACAGCAGTTGACACAACATCCTGCCCCCATGTAGGAAACGGGAAAAAGGGAGTTGTGGCCTACACTCTTCTAAGCTGGGAATTGCTGGTGAAGGCTTATCGTGCCTGTTATTCTATGTGTCTTCACTCTGGTTTAAGCACTAGGGTTTCAAATCAGTTACTCTACTTTAGGGGGATTCATGGGTCTAAACTTGTAGCAGGAGAGGATAGCCCACAACCATCTAAGCTGGAAATTGCTGGTTGAAGGCCTATTGGGTATCTTTTCTGAAGTGTCTTAGTTCTGGCTTAAGCACTTGGGGTCTAAAAACAATTTACATTAGGAAGGTTTGTGGCCTATACTCTTTTGGTGGGAGACTGTGGCTTACGCCCTTCTAAGCTGGGAATTGCTGATGAATTGCTGTTTTATTTAAACTGTTTTATGCTGTTGTGACTGTGATTTTAAGTGCCTTGAATTTCTAGTACTACTGCATTTTATAACATAGGCCAGATTCAGACTTGCTGAATCTAGACTGTTATGTATCACTTGAGCACTAAAACCAGCTCTTCACTGAGACACTGAAATATCTGAGGCATCCGTTACATCCAACTAATTATAATTGCCTGTTTTTGCTTTTATATTGCATTTTTAATTTCTATTTGCATTCTACAGTTTGTTTGAATTGCTTGAAATGTTTTTTGCTACATTTTACCATATACTGTACTAGTTCAGCTACAGCATAGCCCAGTTCCATGTTTGCTGTTTGTAGGTCTGCTTTGTAACTTCTGAGCATCAAATTCAAGCCATCTTTGTTAATGAAGGCCATTTTGCACCCATGTGGGAGGAGAGTGCGATCTGGGTCCTATTTAATCAAGGGTGGATGGACTAAAGCACCGAGATAATGTCCTTATTGGCTAGTTTGAGTTATAAGGGTATTTCTTGTTTTATTTAAGCCTGCATTTGCACTTATTTGCATGTAGCACACCATCGTGCAATGCTACATAGACGTAGTTAACATCAGTAGTGATAGATGTAAACATTTTGCTTGTTAAATTTTCCCTTAGCACTTTGCTAGTGGTCCTCCAGAGGTTTTTCATGGCCCTGCTCTACTGTCAGATGGAACACCAAGCCTAGCCTCAGAGGTACCAACACACCGCTCACTCTCCTGTCATTCCTAAGTGCGACCTCTTTTCCTGACAATATAATTTTACCTAACGCTATGGATGGACAATTTCCCACAGTTTCTCCAGCCAGCTTGGTCAATATGGGCATCCTGAGGCAGTGTAGCAACTGCCTCATGTTCACTGACAGCCCTCTACTCCTAGCCCACACAAACTCAAAATGTGAGAGATGTAACTATATCAAGAACCTTGAATCCATGCTCTCTCACACACCAGTCAGTACATATGACAATGAGCGGGATGTCAGCATGCACACCTCACCTCCTACTCCACCCAAACCCACATCATACATACCTACATATGAGGAGGGCCTCACCAGAACAATACCTAAACACCAGAGACCTCCCAAACACAAGCACACTACACATAATACTTCCTCTGCAGAACACATACACTTAATAGCTCATGCACCAGTGTCTCACCTGTCAAGTTCTTAAGGCAAACCATAAAACCAAACATATTAGTCATAGGTGATTCCATCATGAGACACACAGATGTTCCTCTCATCAGGCTGGATAAGGAAAAGGTCACAGTCAGCTGTCTGTCAGGTGCCAGGTACACCATATCCCAAATGCACTCAAGTTTGTCAACAACAGGTACTTTTATGACTCCATCACAGTCCATGTTGGTGTGAACAACTTGAGACATACCTCTCTGAACTATATGAAGAGAGACATGACTGAGCTTTCAGAGTATGTGTCTCAGGCAGTTATGTCCATAGCCTTAAGCAGCATTTTGCCTTCACCTAGCATGATGTCTCAATACAAACAGAAAATGACTGACTTCAATAATTGGCTTAGATTCTGGTGTCATTCTAAGGAGATCCAGTATCTGTCAGCCTGGGATGACATGATCGACAGACCTCGATGCTTTGCCAGAGATGGTCTTCATCTGTCACCCCTGGGATTTCAGCTACTGGCTAAGGCACTTGCCGCCCCCATAATTCCTTTTTTATGCAATGTCTCTAGGAAAAAATTCCCAATGTAAAAACTCCATCTAAAAACAACCTCAATGTTATGCTGCTAAATGCTAAGAGTATTAACACGAAACTGCACTCACTGGAAGCAGTCATCACCTTGAAAGACGCAGACATTTGTTCAGTCACAGAAACCTGGTTAAAGACTGTGGAGAGCACCCCAGTCATATGGGGTTACACCTCCTTCCGCACAGTCAGACCCCAAACTGAAGGCATGAAAACTAAAGGAGGTGGTGTATCAGCATTCATTATAGATAAATACAAGTCCAGATTTGTTAAGCAGTATGATTCCCTGGACATACTTCAGGTGCAATTAACTGTTGGTAGGACACCTGTTCAAGTCATGGTCAATTACAGGACCCCCTCCATGAATCAGGACACCCACTCTACCTATTTGGGTCTACTTGAGTCTATCAAGATACATTTGAAAACCATGGTGTTGGGTGACTTTAACTACCCATCCATTGACTGGGTAAATTACTCATGCTCAAGCTCACTTGCTCAAAGGTTTCTCAACTTTGTTAACTCCACTACCCTGTAGCAGCTGATTGACACCCCCAAGGGTGCCAACATCCTGGATCTGGTGCTTACCAGTATGGGAGACCACTGTAGCACCCCCAGTGTGAGGTCTTCCCTGGTGAGATCTGACCACAAATCTGTCTCATTTGAAGTAATTATCACACTTGACCTCCTAGCAGCAACAAAACTAAAAAACTTCTCTAAATCAGATTATAACCTCTTACAGGATGGTATAAATAACTTCACTGCACCTCCCACCTCAATGGAACTGGCACCTATGCCAAATTCTACACCAATGCTTAATACAAGCACCTGTATAACTGTATAACTGTATTAACTAAGCCATATCTGATAGGACTAAAACAAGCTCCTCAAGGAAGAGCAAACCTGCCTGGTGGACAACTGCAATTAACAGGCTTTACAGTAAGAGGAAGAAATTGCTATCTAAGAGTAAGAGGGAGTGAGCCCTAAACTGAAAACACTCCCTCCTCAGCTTAAACAAGCGAATAAGACTTCTTGTGAAGTCCTCCAAAGAAAATTATGAATCCAAATTAGCTTCCTCAACGAAAGACAACCAGGCATTCTTTAGTTACATCTGTAACCTAAAAAGAAAGGCTCAGATATGTGCTGATCTGGTAGTTAATGATATCACGTACAGTGTACTGAGCCTGTGGACATAACTAACCTGTTGGCCAACAGGTTCTATGAAATCTTCACTCCCCTGTCCCCGCTACATGTACCCCATGACATCCCTACCACCTGTCCCTTACCTTGTATGTCTAAAGAGATGGTCAAAAACACCCTGTCTTAGGCCAAAAACACAGCATCTATGGGACCTGATAACATCCCAGGCTGCATCCTACATGAGCTCCAACAAGAATTAGCAACACCATTGGGCACTCTTTTCAGTCATATTCTAAGCACTGGCTTCATCCCAGCTGAAGGAGAAAATGGCCACCAGTATTCCCTTGCACAAAGGTGGTGCTTCCACTGACCCCAGGAACTATAGACCTATCGGCCTGATTAGCCTTATCTGCAAAGCCATGGAATGAATCATGAAGGACCATACCAACAGACATATAGGTGATCTCTAAACATTTGACCTACTCAGTTTGGATTTGTCAAAGGGAGATCATGCCTGTTAAACCTGGTGGACTTCTTTGAGACAGTCACCAAGGCCCTGAATGAGGGGAAATCTGTGTATAGCGCCTACCTAGACTTAGGCAAGTTGTTTGACACTATCGCTCACTCAGGCATCATTGACAAACTCACCCAACTAGGTATCAACCCTTATATTATTAGATGGGTCACTAATTGGCTCACTGATAGAACCCATATAGTCAAAATAATGGAAATGACCCTCCAGCCGCAGACCTATAACCAGTGTTGTTCCACAGGGATCAGTCCTGGGACCTCTACTGTTTGGAATCTATTTCTCTGAAGTACAAGCAAACACTAAAGGTCTGTGGCTGACAAAGTTTGCTGATGACTGTAAACTGGAAACAGTTATAAAATCTCCAGATGATGTCAACATCCTACAAGAGGGTCTTACATAAACAAATGATATGTGCCAAAGTCATGGCCTTAAACTCAATGCAAAAAAATGTATTATCATCCCTTTCAGTAAGAGCAATCTTTCTGTTAATGCACTCAGTTGAGACAGACTTGGGCACAAAGGTTGACAGTAACCTTACCTTTGACCACCATATCTCTACAGTGGTAAGAAGGGCATTCTGTATTGCTCATCTCATAAGTAAGGGCATTGCCTCCAGAAAAAAAATAAGTTATAACCACCCTGCACTCTTCCCTCATCAGGCAAATAATTGAGTACAATGCCCCTTTTGATATGCAACTTTCCAAGCACCTGCAGCAATTGGAGAGACAACAAAGGTTCCTCACAAAGAAAACTCAAGGTCTTCAGCATCTGTCCTGTGTGGATCATTTGAAATCACTGTCACTTTATTCTGTTTCATACAGACTACTCAGAGGCAACCTCTGCCTTGCATACAAGGAAATCTCTGACCCTGCTTTATTGGAAATGCTGCATCTCCGTAAGTCAAACGGTACATGGTTTACTCGCTGTAATGCCTTAACCTGGTATGTGATATTAATAGAACCTACTGGAGGGACATATTTGTTTCCCAGAGGTTTTCATACTTTTGGAACAGACTCCTGCTTCATGTCAAACACGGCACCTCATTGGCCCTCTTCAAACGCAATCTGGATGATTGGATGTGTAACCATAAAGTCAATCCAGGGGTTCCACCTGTGTCCCTCTTGGACAGGGACAATAGGTGCTGATCATGGAAATAAGGTTAGAACTTGGCTAGGCTTATAAGTGCCCTAGGGCCATTAACCTAGTAGCTTCCTATGATCCTATGATCCTAGGATGATGATGTTAAGTACTAACAGAGCAATATAAAGATGGCAGTGTTAGAACTATTAAATCACAATCAGTATTGAAATACCATTTCTCAATTAATCAGTTTTATTTACCTCGTATTTGATCATTTGTAGCTGACATATGCAGCTTAGGATCTTACTTATCTGTTGGTGTGAAACAGGTAAAGAGAATAACAAGATATTTTGTCAGCATTGTGCAATTCGGCAACAGCTCAATGTCACGCTAACAAAAAAGAAGCACTGCCATGGGCAAGCAGCAGCTATTGTTCATGCCTTCTGAGACACATGCAGTACCACTTACAAACCACAGGATTAACAATGACAAAGAACCAGAGTAAACGGAAAAAAACAGAAGTAGGCACTACACATGGATAGAGTGAGTCGAGTAGCAGCCAAAGTGATAGAGATGAAACACGCCAACACTGAAAATGAATACACGTTTTGCACTACTGGTGAAGAAGTAGGGTAGAAAAATGTCCATGTGAAAAAGAAAAAAGCTGCATAATATATTGTCCGATGCTGTCCGACATAAGTGCCACTGTTTTGAGTATCCTTATTGTGGATTATATAGTGATGGTGGTGCACTGGCAATGGGTAACATTGTAACATTGCAGTAATGATACTTTCAGAGTGCAGCATTATTAAGACGTTCTCTAACAGTACTCCCCATATAAAAATAAACAAATTACCAATATGTACATGCATGTTCATACAACAATTCAAAAATTGTCACGTGATATCATTATGTAAAGGTATGAAAAGAAAGGATGACAAATTAGTCTGTAGAAAATTTAAAAGGAAAAAAAAGAACAAAAATAACTTCGAATTTTAACTTATACAGGTTCAGGAATTTTTAATATAGCAGAAAAACCTTTAGTAATGCATACAACATAAGAATGCATACAAATCCACAAAAACGTTGAAACCCAGGGTGTAAACGCCCTGTACACCAAACACAATCCAGTAACTAATAAAACAAATATAATAAGGTGTCGGAAAGAACAAAGGCTGCAAATATATAAATGCATCCAAGTAAAACCAATATCTTCCACAATGTATCACTTTATTCAAGAACAGGAACTGTGGTAAGCGCTTTCACCCTGATAGGGCTTCCTCAGACCATATACAAACATTCACAGCTGTTCGTAATTATAAAGAAAAAAAGGCGCCAAATTAAAAATAATCCATTCCGATTATTAAAGTAACATCTTCCTTTAAAACACAATATTTAACACAGAACATAGATAAAATATTATTACATAAATACATACATAAAAATACATAAATATATAAACTATATATTCATGTACTTTTTTAAAACATTATCTATGCCTAAAAACATGGTGTCATCCCTAATATGTACGTACAGTCACATACTATAAGATCCTACACACTTGGATGTGTCAGTATTTAAGATTACTGTGACAAATGTGCTAATAACATATGTAGGATACTGACTCCTATGTCTAGCCCCCATGAGACAGTCCACAGTGTCCACCATTACAATATATATCTACAAGTGGCATATGCTGAAGACTGATTCCTATACCTAGCCCCCAACAAACAGTCCACAGTACCCAAAAGTACTATTGCAGAATAGAACAATATCATACAGAACTGCTATCTAAGCCTTCTGGACTTGAGGAAGGGCTTCAGTGGTGTCTTATCATTTAAACCTGGGAGGGTATCTGCCCTCAACCTAATGAACCACTTTGCTTCGTGTGTCTCAGTTCGATTCCTTATATCCCCTCCTCTGTAATGGGAGGAAACTACTTCCATGACTCTGAAACTAAACTCATGTGTGTCATCAATACAATGGACATGTTTAGATAATGCGTTGGCAGTTGATCTGATCCTAATTTGACAAAGATGTCCCCTAATTCTGTCCCTGAGTCTCCTGTCCATCTTACCAACGTAGAATGCCTTGCATTTTGAACAGGATGCGAGGTATACCACATGTTCTGACATGCAGTTGGCAGTGACCTTAAATTCATACCTCATGCCATTGTTAGGGTGTATGAAGATGGAGCTAGAATCAATGTAGCTGCAACAATTACATTGATTACAGGGTGAAGTCCCTATCTGCTCATGGTTACCACTCCTGTGCCTAGGACAACACAGTAACATCTTTAAATTGGGTTTCTTCTTATACACAAACTGCGGATCCTCCCCTTTTACCTCTTTAATGTCTGAATCCACTGTCAACACCTCCCAATGCATTCTAATCACATCCTTGATGTTCCCCACATCCTAGGTATAAAACAGGGGCACTCTGATCTTAACACCTTGATCAGGTTCAGCTAGAGTCTCATGCTGATCACTCTCAGCCACGGCTCCCACTGAGTCTGAAAAATATGGACTAGCTCTACCTACTCTTAAAACTGAAAGGCCAGACATACCTTTCACTATGTCATCCTTTCTATAAGCTCTTTCACTAAATCTGTTATATAGATCATTGAGTGCAATGTCAAATCCTTCATCCATAGGATTATACCGTGAAGCCCTCATAACTTGACCCTTCACAATATTCCTAAACATATATTCCAGATGCATGCTGTGCCTAAAGAGCATTCCGATGGCAAGATTTCCTGTAAACCCCTGTATTCAAAAGACCATTCGCCAACCTTTCTATATAGACATCAAGGAACGATATCCATTTATCAGAAAATTCATGACTAAATTTTAAATAGGGAGACAGCCCACTGACTTGATCAATAAACTCAACCAATTCCTCAGTACTACCTCTCCAAATGAGGAAAATGTCATCCACAAAACGTCTGTAGAAGAGGACATTAAGGGAAAACTCATCCAATTTAAACAAATATTCTAACTCCCATGCAGCCATGAACAGGTTGGCGTCGCTATTGGCACAGGAAGTGCCCATGGTCATGCCATCCTTCTGCAAATAACTCTGTGAATCAAAACAGAAGTTGTTATTTTCTAATACCACCTCCAAAAACAAAACCAAGAGGTCCATTCTAGAGCTACTAAATTCAGTATGGTGTTTCAAATAGTCATGGACCTTCTCGACACCTTCCTCATTCGGAATCACAGTAAACAAGGAATGAACATCCAATGTGACAATAATAAAAGGGGAGTCAATAGGTACTATTCTCATGCATTCATATAGATCCAATAGAAATTGTTTAGTGTCTTTTAATATATAAGGATTTGCGTCCACAACTGGATGCAATAACCTCTCAACATATATAGAGAAAGGTTCATTGGACCACCCCCTACCTGCAACTATAGGCCTCATAGCAGGGGCATGCTCATCCTTATGGATCTTAGGTAGGCCTTGGATTACAGGTATGAGGGAGTCACTGACAAACAAATACTCAAATAATTCTTCAGTGATGACATGACTCTTAAGGAGATCATACAACATCCCACATATCCTATATACATGTGTCCTAATTGTATCCTGTTCTATAAGACAATAAAACTGCTCATCCCCCAACATCCTTTTCATAGTCTGATCATAAAACTCAGAATCCAGCACTACCAGACTGCCTCCCTTATTGGCAGGTCTGATAGTGATGGAATGGTCATTCCTCAACCCTGTTAGAGCTCTCCTCTGGCCAAAGGTTAAATTCCCTTTGGTCCTGTACCATTTGTCCTTGAAGTCCATTTCTTATAGATCATTCTCTACTAACTTACTAAAGGTGGCACCTCTGGAATGTAAACACTAGGTTTCTTAAACCACTCAATACTGGGCACATTAGGTTCATAGGTTCATAGGTAGGTACTAGGCTATTGGCCCCAGGGCCTATATAAGCCTAGCCAAAGGTACCCTGGCTTTCGCCACCGAAGAAAATTATTTTCCTGTGCCACTGTCAAGCAGAGCCACAGAAGTGATCCCTGGGGTGAATTTCCTATCTCCCATCCAATCATCAAGATTTTTCTTGAAGAGTGCTAATGAGGAGCTTTGTTTGATATAGATAGGTAGTTTGTTCCAGAGTATGGGAAGTCTCTGGGTCAGGAATCTATCTCTCCAGCATGTTCTGTTTATTGTGGTGATGAGGTTTAGGTCCCTAGAGCATGTAGCTCATAGGGATTGGGATTTGTTTAAGTGGAGCATGTCTAAATGCTCTGGGTTTGACATAGCTTTGTGTGTTAGGCAGACATCGCCTCTGAGTAGGCGATATGCAATGGAGTAAAGCTGCAGTTTTTTGAGACGGTCTGCATAGGGCATCTCTTTGAGGCCGATAATCCTCTTTGTGAGGTATTTCTGTGGCCTTTCCAGTTGTTGTACATGTCTTGTGAGGTACATACCAAAAGGGGCATTGTACTCTATAATGGGTCTAATGAGTGATGAGTAGAGCGGAACAATTACCTCTTTTTTCCTGGATGAGAAACCTTTTGTGATGAGGTGTGCCACATAGAAGGATTTCCTGACTACTGTGCCGATGTGATTATCAAAGGAGAGACTACTGTCCACCTGTGCCCCAAGGTCTCTTATCACACTTTCGGTCTTAAGTAGGCTACCACCTATGTGGTAGTTCATGGGTACTGAGTTTTTACCAAAAGGAATGACAATGCACTTTTTGGCATTGAGCTTGAGGCCATGGCTTTGACACCAGGCATCTGTCTCAGCAAGGCCCTTTTGTAGGATGTCCACATCTTTTGGAGTTTTGATTATGGCTCCTAGTTTGCAGTCATCTGTGAACTTCATTAGCCAAAGACCTTCTGTGTTGGCCTGTACTTCAGAGAAGTAGATACCAAACAGGAGAGAACCCTGTGGTACTCCACTTGTCACTGGTCTGAAGCTAGATTTGGGGTCTGCTACTTTCACAGTGTGGGTTCTGTCAGTGAGCCAGTTGGCAACCCATATTGTGACATAGGGATTTATACCTAGTTTAGTGAGTTTATCTATAATTCCAGAGTGGGGGATGGTGTCAAAAGCCTTGGCGAGATCTAGATAGGCTGTGTGAACCACCTTACCCTCATCTACCACTTTGGTGACTGCTTCAAAGAAGTCTATCAGGTTTAGGATACATGATCTGCCTTTTACAAACCCAAACTGGGTGGGAACCTGAGTTTGGTGATTACCAATGTCATTGTTTATAAGTTCCATGATGATACGCTCCATAGCCTTGCAGACCAGGCTCGTTAGGCTAATGGGGTGGTAGTTTCTGGGGTCTGTGGTGGCTCCCCCTTTGTGGAGTGGGATAACTGTCACTGTGCACCATTCAGTGGGCACATAGCCTGAGGTAAGGCTATGATTGAACGTGGTACTTAGGTGGGGTGCCAGTTCGTTCTGTAGTTCATGTACAACACAGCCTGGGATGTCGTCAGGTCCCATGGATGCTGTGTTCTTGGCTTTGGATAGTGTGTTTTTTACCTGTGCAGCCGTGATTACAGGAACTTTGCATTCTTCTGGTATAGAGATGGGCCCTTTAGGAGATGACAGAGGGGTAAATTAGCACTGAACCTATCTGCCAGGATGATGGCAATATCCGTTGGTTCTGTATATTTAGTGCCATTGTGCTGTAACTCAGAGCAGATCTGAGTGTTGCCATTGAGATTCTTGACATAGCTATAGAATGCTTTGTTGTTGTCTTTAGAGTCAGTGGCGATTTTGTTTTCATAACTAGCTTTGGAGGATTTTATGAGGGATCTCAGCTTCTTACTGAAGCTGACCATGGAGTTTCTCCAATCATGGGATTTACTCTTTTTTGCAACAGTTTCTTTCTTCTGTTGTAGAGTTTGTTTACGGCAGGGGACCACCAGATTGGCTTCCTTTTTTTGGAGGATAGCATCTTGGTTCTGTTAGGGATTGCACGATCCATGCACTCATGTAAGTGCTTATAAAGTGCATTTGTGTAGGATTCAGCAGTCATACCTCTATTGTCTGTCAGCATGGGTGTCGTGAAGTTTGCCACTTCTGTCTTAAGAAGCGTGAAGTTGGCTTTGGAGAAATTTTTACTGTGGTTTCCCTAATGGGGGGTGGGGGAGGGATGTGGATATCTAGGGTGATTAGCTTATGGTCAGATCTGACCAACAAGGAATTGACCTCTGGTGTGGAGCACAGGTTGCCCATGTTGGTAATAACCAGGTCTAGGATATTGCTGCCCCTGGTAGGGGTGTGGATAAGTTGATCCATGGCATTGGAATTTATGAATTCCAGAAAACGTTGAGCGCAAGAGTTGGTACATGAGTAGTTTTCCCAGTTAATGGTAGGGTAGTTGAAATCACCCATTATTATGAGGTTAGGTTGTATCCTAATATTTTCCAGTGTATTAAGAAATGAAGAGTGGGAATCCTGGGACATCATGTGGGATCTGTAGCAAGCTACAATTTGGATTGCAGTCTTGCCCAGAGTTAGTTGCACTTGGATAATCTCGGATGCATTATGCTGAGCAACTAGCCTGGAGGTGTGGATATCCTTAATGAATATGGACATGTCTCCTCCTTTAGTGTTTCAGTCCAGGTTAAGTGGCCGAAAGGTGTGCTATGAATTATAGCCTGGTAATGCAGGGGTACTCTCTGGAGCCTTGAACCAGGTCTCTGTCACTGCACAGATGTCGATGTTCTCCATTTTAAGGAGTGCCTCTAGAGAGTGAATTTTGAGGTTTAGACTTCTAGCATTGAGTAGCAATACCCTCAGATTCTTCTTGCCTGTACCTGTTAGGGTGGTGAATTTGTCATTTGAACCTTGCCTAAAAAAGGCACTATAGCAGTGGCTAGAGCCTTAGCCAGTATCCAGAATCCCAGGGGCGACAGGTGCAGGCCATCTCTGGCAAAGTATCATGGCTTGTCGATCATGTCATCCCAGGCAGACAGATACTGGATCCCCTTTGAATGACACCAGAAGCTTAGCCAATTGTTAAAGTCAATAATTTTGTCCTTGTACTGTGGTATCATTCTGGGTGATGGCAGGATGCTACTCAGGGCTAGGGTCATACCTGCCTGGGCTACAAGATCGGACAGCTCCTCCATGTCCGTTTTCATTCACACCAACATGGACAATGACAGAGTCATATTTGTACTTGTTCTGGAGTGACCTGGGTGCATGCGTTATGTGGCGGATCCTGGCACCCGACAGGCAGCTGACAGTAACTTTCTCCTTGTTTAGCCTGGTGAGTGAAACATCAGTGTGCCTGACTATAGAGTCACCTATGACTAGAGTGTTGGGTACGTTTTTATGCCTTATGGGCTGTCATTGAGTGGCACACTAAGTTTGTGGACTATGTGTCATTTGGGTTGTGTTGGGGGGTGGAGGTTGCTTGTGTTTCTGCTTTGGAGGTCCCTGTTGCTTGCGTAGGTTTTTACTGAGAGTCTCCTCAAATGTAGGTGTGTGTTTTGTGTTTCTATGTGTGTGTTTTGGTGGAGTAGGTTTTGAGGGACTATGTGCTGAGTGTGGTGTGGTGCAAGTGTTTACCTTCTCCTCTTGACTGTCTAGTCCAGTCTTGGATGAAGAGAGCTTTGCTTCCAGTTTGGCTATATAAGTGCATCTCTCACAGGTTGTAGTTTTGGGTGGTAGGAGGAGTGGGTTGTCTGTATACATGAGGCAATTACTGCATTGCCCCAAGATGCCCAGATTCATCAGGTAGACAGGAGAAAACACCAGGGGCTGACCCTTTTGTTAATTACTAGAAACTGTTTTCCTCTAGACAGTGAGGAAAGTTGAGTGCTGTAGTAATTTGTAGCTTATTTAGTGCTTACAATAAGTTCTGAACAAGTGCTGAAACAAACAACTGGCTAGTTCTAAGAAACAAAATTAAGCTAGAAGGCTTCCCTCCAACACAGAAAGGCATGGGGGCCTAGAAGCCTACAAATAGTCCTGGACACAGCAAATCTATATCCAGGCTAGACTACCAACAGGAAAGGCAGGAAACAAGCTTAGAAAAAGTTTTTTTTTTTTTTTTTTTAGTGGAAAGAGAGAAAGGAGTAGCAGAAACTAAGCTGATTGGCCTTCTCAAATGTTCTCCCTGTACTGGGTAGAATGAGGTAATGACACTAGACTGGGAGGAGGGTCCCAGATCAAATTTACACTAGGGGCAGGCAACTGCAAAGCGACCAACTATAAAAACACTATACCAACAGGGAGGGAAGGTGGGAAACAAACTGCAGAAATGTTTCTCACAGCTGAAAAGCAGCAGTGAGCCTTTAAATGAAAGTTTTAAACAGCTAAAGGAGCCTCTAGAAAAAAGAGTTTAACTGCAACAAGTTATCAGAAACAAACAACCCAACAGATGCTTAATAAAAGTGGACAATTTCCAGTTAATACCTCACACACAGTGAAACTAGCTAGAAAAATACACAGTACACAAAGTACTATAAATAACAAAGAAATAAAGAACAAAATAAGCAAAAAACACGATACTTAATGTTATATATTATAGTTCCGAGTTTGCTCAGCGTCCTTCCTTCGATTAGCTCAGTGTGAGATGGCAGAAACACTCACAACTTAACTTCTTAGGTAACAGAACTGTCCCTAAACTCTAATTTGAGACATAGATTCCTTACAAATAACTTAAAATCCACTATAGTGTCTGTAAGATTGCTGGTACTGGTTGGAACAAATGTCAACCCTTTAGAAAAAACTATTAGCTTATCTGGTGATAAATTACGGGATGAGATATTATAAACTAATGAGTCAAGGTCCTCTCCCACATTTTCTTGAGGTTTTGAATGGTTTGAGACTCTGCTGACAGTTTCCTTCTCTGCCTGCCTCTGCTCATCGATCTTGTTCTTCCCCCTCCCCTGGACACATCAGAGATGGGGAAAAGGTGCCCGGTAACACCACCATCAGTCCCAACAGGCTCACCAATATGTGGGTCAACTGCATTACTAGTTATTTTCCTCCTAACTACCAATTCTGTAGGTTGTCCACTAAAGTTAACATTCACATTTCTATCAATCCCTATTTTCACAGTACTGTCTTGTACTGTAGTCACACCTCTGTCTACACCCGATTCTCTCACACTCATCCCAATGTCACTAGGGTCCTTATCACTAGAAGGCCCATTACTACTCTTTACGGTTTCAGTATGTACAACATTTCTGTGACAATTGTGTGGCTCTCCCACACCTACAATATCAGAAGCTATTAAGGCTCTAGGCACAGTTTGTTTAGTAACATCATCACTATTATTGCGATTATGAAAGTCCATTCTGGGCCAAGTGAAGACATGACCCAGCTGAAAATCTTCAATGTCCCTTTTCAGTTTGTTCCATTTCTGGACAAGCAGGCGCTTCTCAAATAACAACACATTGTCCAGTAACATTTCAACTGTTCCATCTACTATCACTTTTGGAAAACATTCATACAAAAGCCTCTGTTGATTTATAATGTCTCTACGTAGACTGTCCTCCTCTGGCATGAAAAACTCATTGAGCAAACTCATATTTGAGGCTTACCTCTATGTTCAATTGCTGCCATTTGAACAATAAATCTGGAAACAATGTCCTAGTTGTTGGCATCTTCAATACTCTTAGACCCCTCTGTATTATCCTCCATTGCATGCAGACTTCAAAGTGCTGCCTTTGGGTTTGTAGCCTCTTCAGTTTCAGGAAATCTGCTTCCAACTTGTCCACTGCCAACCGCAGCTCTACTCGATCGAAAGGCTCCAAGAACACATCACTAACGTCATCAGTGGCTGCCTCATACAACATCAAGGGATTAACAGTCCCAGCTATACAGCTCAAAAAACAATCCAAACCAGAAACATTGTCTTTACCGTTGTTAGGTACATATGGTCCCATTACAGAGGAGGGGATATAAGGAATCGAACTGAGACACAAGAAGTGAAGTGGATCATTAGGTTGAGGGCGGATACCCTCCCAAGTTTAAATGATAAGACACCACTGAAGCTCTTCCTCAAGGCCAGAGGGCTCAGATGGCAGTTCTGTATGATATTGTTCTATTCTGCAATAGTACTTTTGGGTATTGTCGACTGTTTGTTGGGGGCTAGGTATAGGAATCAGTCTTCAGCATATGCCACTTGTAGATATATATTGTAATGGTGGACACTGTGGACTGTCTCGTGGGGGCTAGACATAGGAGTCGGTATCCTACATATGTTAGCACATTTGTCACAGTAATCTTAAATACTGACACATCCAAGTGTGTAGGGTCTTATAGTATGTGACTGTACGTACATATTAGGGATGGCACCATGTTTTTAGGCATAGATGATGTTTTAAAAAAGTACATGAATATATATTTTTTATATATTTTTATGTATGTATTTATGTAATAATATTTTATCTATGTTCTGTGTTAAATATTTTATTTTAAAGGAAGATGTTACTTTAATAATTGGAATGGATTATTTTTAATTTGGCGCCATTTTTTCTTTATAATTATGAACAGCTGTGAATGTTTGTATATGGTCAGAGGAAGCCCTATCAGGGTGAAAGCACTTACCACTGTTCCTGTTCTTAAATAAACTGATATATTGTAGAAGATATTGGTTTTACTTGGATGCGTTTATATATTTGCAGCCTTTGTTCGTCCCAACACCTTATTATATTTGTTTTATAAGAATGCATTCAGGTTGTCTTGTCTTCTCAAAAGATGTCCTGCTTTGATATTCAGTACAAACTACAAAACAAAGTTATTCACCCTTATAAGGTAACAATAAATAATGTAAGTTTACATAATTACTATTAGCATCTGCAAAAGTGTATATGGATCTTAGGAAAAACTTTATATGGTAGATTGCAATGTAGAAAAGTCCATATTTATTTATTTTAAAAGTTGATATCTGGGCAGCTGGACTGGTCTATCAACCCTTTTAATCCATGAGTGAATACAAGAGTAAAGTAAAAATCAAGGCATCGAATTCCATGTTCCTGCATTGGAGCTCATATCCATCAATCATTTTGTATCTTAAGATTTATGGATATCGAAGCAGGAAAATGTGTGTGTGTGTGTGTGTGTGTGTGTGTGTGTGTGTGTGTGTGTGTGTGTGTGTGTGTGTGTGTGTGTGTGTGTGTGTGTATTTGAGTGTGCGGGCGCGCGCATGCAGGTGTCTGGAAAATCACCAGTGCATTCTTGTAAAAAAAAGTTATTTGAATGAGAAATAGTGTTCAGTATATTTTCCATATTAGAATCTGTATTGCAAATTTTACTACTTTTAGATAGATTCGATAGCGATGACCATGTGCATTTGCATTTACCTTATTTTCTGCAATTTAAAATTCTTTGTATTACCCTTACTGGTATATACAGCAGACACTGTGATCGTGCTACAGCTGCAATTGTAATAACCAGTTGTATATTCATATCTATTTCAAAATAAGAAACATACTATACATACAATACAACTGAAGTTTTTGAAAACAGCTTAGGAAAATATAAGAAAAAGTATAGATATTCAGTTTCTAAGTGCTTTACAAGCTATTCGTGAAGATTCTTATACACTTTCTATAGGTATTAAATTCATTACAGGTATCATGCTTACTCACTTAACTGTTGCCCTTTAAGCATTTGCACATTAATTAGTTCTTTTTTGGAATTGTGTTACATAGGTTCATAGCTTCATAGGTGTGTACTAGGCTAATGGCCCTGGAGCCTTTAGAAGCCTATCCCATAGAAGTGCCCTGGAATCATGCCACCTGACGTTAATTCCCCAGTGCCTCTATCAAGCAGAGCCACTGCAGTGATCTCCGGGGTGAGCTTTCTATTTCCCATCCACTTATCAAGATTTCTCTTGAAGAGGGACAGCAAGTTGCTCAGCTTGACATGTATGGGACGTCTATTCCAGAGCATGGGCAGTCTCGGGGTGAGGTACCTGTCCCTCCAGCATGTTCTGTTGATTGTGGTAATGACGTTGAGGTCTCGGGAGCATGTTGTTCAGAAGGATTGGGATTTCTTTATATGTAGCATTTCTAACAGAGCTGGGTCATACATGGCTTTGTAAGTCAAGAAGAGATCGCCTCTAAGTAGGTGATATGACACAGAGAATAGCTGGAATCTTTTGAGTCTGTCCATGTAGGACATGTGTTTAATGCCTAGAATCCTCTTTGTGAGGTACTTCTGTGGCCTCTCCAGCTGTTGTAGGTGTCTAGTGAGGTACATGCCAAATGGGGCATTATACTAAATGATCGGGCTAATGAGGGAAGAGTAGAAAAAGAGGATGATCTCTTTCTTCCTGGATGCAAAACCCTTGGTAATGTAGTGGTCGAAGGAGAGGTTGCTGTCAATCATGCTTCCTCAGATCACTTATAACACCTTCAGAGTTCAGTGGGCTCCCATCAATGTGGTAATTAGTGGGAACTGAGTTTTTCCCAAAGGGGATGATGATGCATTTTTTGGCATTAAGCTTAAGGCTATGGTTTTGACACCAGTCATTGGTCTCAGTGAGGCCTTTCTGTAGGATGTCTGCATCACTTGGGGAGTTAATAATGGCTCCCAGTTTGCAGTTGTCTGTGAACTATGTCAGCCAGAGTCCCTTTGTGTTGGCCTGGACTTCTGAGAAGAAGATGCCGAACAGGAGAGGACCCAGAACTGATCCCTGGGGGACTCCACTCATGACTGGTTGGCAGTCTGACTTGGAGTCTACTACTTTCACACTGTGTGTTCTATCTGTGAGCCAATTTGCAGCCCACCTAGTGATGCCTAGTTTGGTGAGTTTATCAATATTTCCTGAGTGAGGAATGGTATCAAAGGCCTTGGCCAGATCAAGGTAGGTTGTATGCACTGCCTTACCTTCATCCATAGCCCTGGTGACTGACTCAAAGAAGTCATCCAGGTTGAGCAGAACATGATGTCCCTTTCACAAAGCCAAATTGCGTTGGGTCTAGAGTATAGAAATTTCCTATATTTTTGTTAGTCAGGTCCATGATGATGTGCTCCATAGCTTTACATATCAGACTCATCAGGCTAATGGGGTGATAATTCCCAGGGTATATAGTCTCTCCCCCTTTATGGAGAGGGATGACTGTAGCAGAGCATCATTCAGTAGGGACAAAGCCTGAGGTGAGGCTGTGACTGAACAGGGCACACACATATGGTGCCAGTTCACTTTCTAGTTCATGTAGAACACATCCAGGGATATTATCGGGTCCTTTGGAAGCTGTATTCTTGGCCTTGGACAATGCAGCTTTAACCTGCACTGCAGTAATGCTGGGTGCCTGGCATTCTTCCAATATTGGGATTGGTCCTTTGGGGGCAGTAAAGTTGGCACTGAATCTGTCAGCCAATATGTTGGCCATATCTGTTGGCTCAGTATAGGAAGTACCATTGTGCAGTAACTCAGAGCAAATCTGGGTATTGCCATGGAGGTTCTTGATATAGCTATAGAAGGCTTTGTGATTGTTTTTAGTGTCTGCTACAATTCTGCTTTCATAGCTGGCTTTAGAGGATTTGTTGAGGGATCTCAACTTTTTGTTGAGGCTAATAAGGGTGTTTTTCCAGTCTTTGGGATCTCACCTTTTTCTGCAATAGTTTCTTCCTTCTGTTGTTATCAAGATTCTCTTGAAGAGGGACAGCAAGGTGCTCTGCTTGACATGTATGGGACATCTATTCCAGAGCATGGGCAGTCTCGGGGTGAGGAACCTGTCTCTCCAGCATGTTCTGTTGATAGTGGTAATGACGTTGAGGGCAGGGGACCACCAAATTGGCTTTCTTTTTTTGGAGGAGAACATCTTGGTTCTGTTGGGTATGCCTAGTTCCATGCATTTATGTACATGTTTGAGCAAAAGCATTGGTGTATGACTTGGCAGTCATGCAGCTATTTTCCATTGGCATGGGGGACATGAAGTTAGCCACCTCTGTTTTAGGAGTCCAAAGTCAGCTTTGGAGAAGTTTTTCAAGGTGGTTACCTATGCGGGGGGGGGGGGTGGGGGGTGAGATGTGGATATCCATGGTGATTAGTTTATGGTCAGATATCACCAGGGAGGGATTGACTATTGGTGTAGATCAATGGTCAACCATGTTAGTAATAAACAGGTCAAGGGTGTTGCTTCCTCTAGTGGGGGTCAGAATGAGCTGGTCCAAGGCGTTGGAATTGATGAATTCCAGGAAGCATTGGGCCAGTATATTGGTGCTTGAGAAGTTTTCCCACTTGATGGAAGGGTAGTTGAAGTCTCCTAGTAACGTGTGTTCGGTTGGACCTTGATAGATTCCAGGGTGCTTAGGAACGTGGAGTGAGAATCTAGGGACATGGTTTGGGACCTATAGCAGGCTACGACCTGGATTGCTGTCTTACCCATTGTTAGTTGTACCTGAAGTATCTCAGATGCATTATGCTAGGCTACTAGTCTGGAGGTGTGCATATCCTTTATGAATATGGAGACATCACTGCCTTTGGAGCTTCGGCCCATGTTTCGGGGCTGAAAGGTGTGGAATGAGTTATAGCCTGGTAGAGCAGGGGTGCTTTCTGCAGCTTTAAACCAGGTCTCCATTATAGCACAAATGTCGATGTTCTCCATTTTGAGGAGTGCTTTGAGCAAGTGCATCTTGAGATTTAGACTTCTAGCATTGAGCAGCATGATCCTTATAGCTGTTACAACTTCAGTGTAGATAATGTTTTAATTTCCTTTTAGAGTCTGTCCCATGTGGTAGGTCCTGACTGTGAATACTTTGTTCCCTATTGTGGGTTTAAAATGGGGCCATATAAGAGAGAGACAAAGAAAGATTATCGTTCTGTCTGTACGTTAAGTTTATTTGTTGATTAATGAAGTTTTGCCCTTAAGGGTAGACATTATTCTTGACTTAATACTTTAAAATGTTGGCAGCTAAAAACAAATTAGACTTCTTACTGCTAACCAGTGGAATCTCTTGATTAGAGATTTAAGTGTTTGATATAAGAATCTACAAGTAGTACACATCTGAAGCTCATTTTGCCATGTGAATTTTTTGAGTATGCTAGGATGATTCTAGAGTTAATAGTTTAAGCTGTATTCAGTTTTTGGAAGAAGCACATTTTCAGGTAGATGGATCTCACTTCTGGGGACAGTTAAGAACTTGTAACAAACTACAAGTTGTGACCTTAGCTGTGATATTATCAGAATGTGCTGCCAATGAACGTAATGGAGCAGTGTAATGTCTTTGTCTTTGCAAGTGTAGCTATTGGGGATATTTCCCTGGCTGTCTTTCAGTATGATTGCTGATTAATTTGATATGTTTCGAAGTGAATAGCATTACATTAGTCATATTTATGTTTATAAGGAATCTGTTAATAATACACCACTGGCAACGTTTGCAGAAACTATAATGAAGCTGAATTTTATAAGCCCACATGCGATCTGGAGGTGTCTAAGGGTAGGACATCCACTACATATAAATAAGGTCAAAGTCTGGTACATCCCCAGTGACTTTGTGAATAAAAAAGAGCAATGTGTGAAGCATAGGACCCTGACATATCCCTGTGTTGTCTGCCATTGTCAAGTATAGACTCCTAATAAAGACCTGAAACACCCTGTGTGCTCAGTAGCTTTTAAAATAGTTAATAGTGTTATCTCTGAGATTATGTCTTTGGAGTTTCTACAATAGTATTCTATGATTAACTGTCACAAAGGCACTTGTCACATCAGCAAACAGTCCAAGTGCAGTAAACTCCTCATTTTTATTAACATTTACATATATATATATATATATATATATATATATATATATATATATTATATATGTATAGAGAGAGAGAGAGATGTATATATAAATATATATGTGTGTGTGTGTGTGTGTGTGTGTGTGTGTGTGTGTGTGTGTGTATATATATATATATATATATATATATATATATATATATATATATATATATATGTATAGAGAGAGAGAGATGCATATACAAATATATGTGTGTGTGTGTGTGTGTGTGTGTGTGTGTGTGTGTGTGTGTGTGTGTGTGTGTATATATATATATATATATATATATATATATATATATTTATATATATATATACAGAGAGAGAGAGGGAGAGATAACTACAGATAGAGATATAGGTCTGAAGATATTTGTGCTGTAACGGTACTAAATTTATTAAAGACTCCTTACTATTGGTTTTATGAGGAGGCCTAAGCTAGTGTACCAATATAAAAGCTTCTCAAAATGTTAGCTATAGGATGGAGATTAGAGGTAGTCTGCAGTCTAAGAGACTAGTGGAACTGCTAACATTAGGGAAGGGTAATATAATGCAGTCTTTAAATGTAGGAGATACACTTCCAGTTGTGAGAAAAAGGTTGAATATATTGGTGAAAGGACTTGGAATTTTTCTGCCAGAGTTTCTAAAAAGATTTGATGAAGAATGTTGAATTTTGCTCCTGATGAGTTCAGATTTTGGAGTAGTTTTCTGGTGTCATTGTCCACAATTACAGAGAAGTAGCGTGAGGTGACATATTCTAGGATGCATAACTGAGATGGGTGGTCATTCGTTAGTTTATGCAAGAAAGGATTAAGAGCATGAACATTATTATTTAATTTCAAGAAATTAGAAAGAATATAAATTTCAACAAAGGTGGTACTTGTAAGAAGAATGCAATCTGATATAGAAGAGGTGTGAGTAATGTGTCAATGAGCGTGTTTATTTTTCTCCAAAAGAGCCTGGAATTTCTAAAAGATTATATCTGCTTTTCTCTAATGTATAGAGATTTATCAGCTTTGGTAGCAATTTTTGTTTATTTTCTAACGTATAAGTAAGTATCATGTAGCTAGGTATTTTGTTTCCAGGCATTATAGGCATGGTTCCTTTCCTTCCTCATAGATATCAGCTGTAGTAAGCCAGGGGCATGCATGCCTTTAAGTGTTCTATGGTTAGCTGGGATATATTGTCCAGAGTAGAGGTGAATAAATCGAACGCTAGGGTGTGGATGAGAAACTTACATAGTGAATTCCAGTCAATAGTGTCTAGAATATTATTTAGATCCTTATCTTTCTACTCTTAGAAGGATCTGCTATCTGAGATGACATTTATATAGTTTTGAATGACAATGTATAAATGAATGGACAGTGATCTCTAAAGTTATGGGGAAGGATCTCAATTCTAATACATCTCTGTTTGACCTTAGTTATTATCATCTCAAGTGTAC
This sequence comes from Protopterus annectens, assembly GCF_019279795.1. Lineage (NCBI taxonomy): Eukaryota > Metazoa > Chordata > Ceratodontiformes > Protopteridae > Protopterus > Protopterus annectens. The sequence goes on along the minus strand of NC_056737.1, from coordinate 1,236,390,663 downwards.
AGTCATTATTTGCATGTGGGTTTGACCTGGATGGGGCTGTGACTAGGTGTCCAATGTTCTATTGCTGAAGTTTCTGTGTAATTACTTTGCTTCAGAACCAGTAATATTAAGATAAACACAGTAAGAATAATAGTATTTTTAGAAGGGTCATTAGGAAAATTGTTTAGTAGGATTTTAAGTGGTTGCTGCTAACTAGGGTGGAGGAAATGGGTTTATATGACTTCATCAAGTTTTCAGAAACTCAAAATTCATCAGGTCAAGACCATGGGCTGGATTCACGATGGCTTGCATGGAGTCTACAAGTAGAGTAAGACCCCATGCAGCCATCATGTCTGACGAGCGATCCAGGAACAACCTGTAGGGGCGTGTAAGAGAGCTCCTAAAACGTCTCCTACACGGACAGGGCTGGGATATGCAAATTACCTCACTTGCAGCCGAAAGGCATGCAAATGAGGTAAATTTGCGATCCAGGAAGCACAAACCTGTCCGAGTAGGAGACGTGTTAGCTGCAGAAATGTACTCAGTTGACAACTGAGTACAATTCTGCAAATAGCACAATGGAGCCTTGTCAGCTCCAAATAAAGGTTGCATATGGTTGAGGAAGCATGCCAATGGCCAAATATACGGCCATTGGAAAGTTTCCCAGATGCAAAATTAAAATAAAAAGAATTTTTTTTCGGCGATTTCCGATGTTTAAGTGTAGCGCAGCGCCGCGCAAACGGGGTGCGCTATAAAAATCATAAAATAAGACAATAAAAGCCACAAACGTGGAATGTATGAAAATTGTTAAATGACAATGTAAGGGAATAGCAGGCTGAAGACAACATGGCCACCGAGTAGGGGTTGCTAAGGGGAGAAGCCCAGTCTAAGACATGTAACCAAGCATTAGTAGGCAATCCTATGTAAACGAGTGTTAGTGAATCGCACTTTTACATAGCAAATGAGCACAGTCAGTGGAGTGTAGGAGTAGGATATGGGGAGGAACAGAGTAGGAGATAGGTGACATCACAAGGGGGGTATGTATAAAAGTAGTGAAGCTCATTGGAGCATAGTGGCATGTGTTAGCTGTCAGTTAGACATCATGGAAATAGGTGTGTCAACAGGTAGGCCAGGGAAAGCCAAGAAATGGAAGGTGTATACTGTGGATAACACCAAAGTTTCTTGCTGAGCGGGTATGCGCGTGTGTGAGCGCTTGTAAACTCGAGTAAGACAGAGTGCGCACGGATAAGTGTGAGTGCACGCGTTTAAGCTGGAGTAAGCATGCATAAGGCTGTTGGAAGACCTGTAAGTGTGTTTGCGCTGATGTGTGCGCGTTTTAACCTGAATAAGCAAGTTTTAGTCCATCTAAGCATGTGTGCACGCGTGTGAGCTGCTGTGAGTGTGTTTCCACTTGTATGCCCATTGCTCCCCCGAGGAAACAGAAAGGAAAAAGGAAGCACAACAAATAGTAGGAAGCTACCAGGGAATACTAGTAGAGCTAGCAGGTGCAAACAATCAGAATCAGGCAATTACACAGGCAGAACACTAGCCCAGCCCAGCACTTAAAACTCTGCAAACAACAGTGCAGTTTGTTTCTCTCAAGAGACATTGCCACACTGGAGTAAGCTACTAGAAGTGAAAACTGAAAAAGCTACACTCAGACAAAAAATGCTGGGGGCTGCCATTGCTGTTATAAGGCGACATATGCAACATGCTGAGGGTGGTGACAATGCAAATGCTGCCAGACAACCCACAGTGAGGAGACGGAGAAGAGTGCACAGGCCCAGGGTTACCTACCAGGGGTTACATGAGCTGGAGATAGTGGAGCGCTATAGAGTGGACAGAGACCTCCTGCAGAAAATTGTTGAGCTGTGCAGGCCACGCCTCACACACAAAACCAACAGAGGGGAACCCATCCCAGTGGAAACCAAGGTATGTGTTGGCCTAAGAATACTAGCAACAGGTACCTTTCAGAGACCAACTGGTGATATGATGGGGATATCACAGGCATCAGCATCCAGGGTACTGCACCAGTTCCTGGATGCCATGTCAGCACATGTCGGTGATCATGTATATTTCCCCAATTCCCGTGAGGTATTGGCCAGCAATATGCGTCTCTTCCAGCAAATAGCAGAATACCCTGAGGTAGCGGGTGCAATAGACTGCACGCATATACGCATCAAAGCTCCAGCCGCTGAGAGGGGTAGGGCCTTCCCCTCCATCAACTGCCAGGTCGTGTGTGATGCCCAGGGCATAATAATGAATGTGTGTGCTGGCTACCCTGGAAGCTACCATGATTCCCATATCTGGCATCTGACGCAGCTGTACCAGACATTTGCCAGTGGGGACATCCCACATGGTCAATTAGTGGGGGATGCTGGCTATGCACTGGAGCCATGGCTGATGACACCCATCAGAAACGCACACACACCTGAACAGGAATGCCATAATGAGGTGCACGCACAGACACGAAATGTAATCGAGCGTGTGTTTGGGTTGCTCAAGTCATGGTTCTGGTGCCTGGGCACATCTGGTGGAGCCTTGCAATACTCACCAACTACATGTACCCAAATTGTCATGGTATGTGCTATTCTACATAATATGATTCTGCGAAAACAGCTGCAGCAGGACCAGCATAGGCCTGGGCCAAACAGCCCCCCACCAGTGCCAAGGCCATCACAGGCAGAGCGTGACTCAGAGGAGGAACAACCTGAGCCTGCCCCAGTAGGCAGAAGGAGGCGTGCCCAATATGCCTTGGCCTTGGCAAAGAGGCAACGCATAGCACATACACTGGCTCAGTAGGAACCCTGGAAATGATACCTCTCTCTGACTTGCACATATAGTAAAAGGGATGCCTAACTTGACACTACCTGTTTCCAAACATGTATAGGGAGTGCAGTATGTGCATCTGACATAGGCAGCCCTGCAGCACCACCTGAAGCATGATTGCCATGTGTTAAGCAATGTAAGGTAGTGCTAAACAACATTTACCACCATGTAGTATATGCAAACTTGATGACCTTGAGTATCATCCTACCCTCACCAAACATGAGGCCACAATATGAAGACAAGATGATCAATTACAACAATTGGCTTAAGTACTGGTGTCAGTGAAAGGGGATACAATGCTTGTCAGCCTGGGATGACATGCTCGACAAGACATGATGCTTCGCTAGGGATGGATTTCACCTATCACCTGTGGCCTTTTGGATATTGCCAAAGGCTCTTGTCACCCCCATAGTGCCTTTTTTAGGTAAGGCTCAAAGCACAAACCCACCTCCATAGGTAGGTATCACAAGGGATAAGAAACTATAAGTAATGCTACTCAATGCCAGAAGTCTAAACTGCAAGATGCACGCAATCCAAACTCTACTCAGCATGGAGAATGTTGATATCTGTGCAGTAACAGAAACCTGGTTCAAGGCTCCCAAGAGCACCCTAGCATTAACAGGTTACACCTCATACCATGCTTTACAGCTGCAAAACATGGAACAAACTACAAAAGGAGGGTGAGAATCAATATTTTTCAAAGATACCCACACCCCCAGGTTAGTGGCACAGCATGAAGCATCGGAGACTATCCATGTGCAACTAACAGTGGCTAAAACCGCCTTCCAGTTAATAGCCTGCTACAGACCACCCTCCTAAACCCAGGAACCACACTTGGCTGACTGGAGAACACATGAAAATATGAAGGTCTCCCCAAACACCATTATATTGGGTGACTTCAACTACCCTAACATAGACTGGGAGCATTACCCTAGCCCCAACACCCTAGCCCAAAGGTTCCCAGGATTTATAAACCAAAATGCTATGGAACAACTTGCTACCACTCCCACAACAGGGGAAAATATACTGGACCTGATCATCACCAACATGGGGACTCTATGCCCAAGACCAGAAGTGTATCCCTCACTGGTAAGATCAAACCAGAGAGTAATCTCACTGGATATTCACATCCCGATCCCAGCCCATGGCCAGAAAAACACAGTGAAAATTATTCACTAAAGCAAATGTCACACTCCTCAAAACTGTGGTGGAATCCTTCACAGCCCCTGTGCCTGTGGAAAATATGGCCCAGACCTCATAACCCTTTATAAACGCATTCTATGAACACCTTCAGGAATGCATGGATCATGCAATCCCATATAAAACCAAGACCCAATCCTCTAAAGCCAGGCATCTTGTCCGGTGGACCCCAGCCATAAACAAACCATACAATACAAGGAGGAAGCTACTATATGATAGATCAAAATCCCAAAAAGGGAAGGCATCTCTGATCAGTATTATTGAAAAACTACGGCCACACATAAGATCATCTAAGGCCATCTTTGAGATAAAAATTGTACAGGACACCAAGGATAATCACAAGGCATTCTTTACTTATGGTAGGAACCTGTGTGGGAATCCCCAGATATGCTCAGAAGTAGTCCAAAATGACAAACAATACACCAAACCCACAGACATTGCCAACATCTGCGCTGACAGGTTCAGTGCAAACTTCTCCCCCCCTCCCCACCAAAAGGGCAAATATCTATCCCAGCAGAGTGCTGGCCCCCTGACATCACAGATGCTCAGGTAACAGCCAGCCTCTCCAAAGCAAAACACACAGCATCAATGGGACCAGACAGTGTCCTGGGCTATGTCCAACATGAACCCCAAGAAGAATTGAACACAAACATAAAACCACTGTTCAATCTCAGCCTTACCACAGGATATGTACCCAAAGAGCAGTGTACAGCAACAGTGGTCCCTCTCCACAAAGGTGGTGCCTCAATGGATACTGCAAACTATCGCCCCAGAAGCCTGACTAGCTTGGTCTGCAAAGCTATGGAAAGGATCATCATGGACCTCAGAAATAAACATATTGGGGACCTACAGACACTGGATCCTACCCAGTTTGGCTTTGTTAAGGGCAGATCCTCCCTCTTAAACCTGGTTGAGTCATTTGAAACAGTCACCAAGGCCATTGACGAGGGGAAGGTGGTCCACACAGCCTACCTGGACCTCACAAAAGCCTTCCATACAGTACCCCACTTGGTCATCATAGATAAGATCACCAGCTTCAATGTAAACCCCTATGTCACTAGATGGGTTGCAAACTGGCTCAAGGACAGAACCCACATGGTCAGAAATGCTGGAGCCATGTCAGACCCCAAACCAGCTACAAGTGGCATCCCACAAGGCTCAGTCCTGGGACCTCCCTTGTTTGGTATATATTTCTCAGAGGTACAGGCCAACACAGAAGGACTGTTAGTGAACAAGTTTGCAGATGACTGCAAACTGGGCACCATAATCGACCCTCCAGCTGACACAAACATCCTACAAAAGGGCCTCATAGAAACAGACAACTGGTGCCAGACCCATGTCCTCAAGCTAAATGCAAAACAGTGTATAGTCCTCCCCTTTGTCAAAAACTAAGTGCAGACAAATTACCACATAGGTGGTAACCCATTAAGTATGGAAGAAGTGATAAGGGACCTGGGGACCCAAGCTGATAGCAATCTCTCATTCAATAACCACATGGCCAAAGTGTTTAGAAAAACATTTCATATAGCCCAACTAATCATGAAGGTATTCACATCTACATCAGGGGAGGTCATCGTGCCTCTTAACTCATCCCTTATCAGGCCCATAATTGAGTACAATGCCCCTTGTGGGATGTACCTTATCAGACACCTGCAGCAGCTGGAAAGACCACAAAAGTACCTCACCAGGAGGATCAAAGAGCTCAAACACATGCCATTCGCTGCCCGGTTAAAGAAACTGCAGCTCCACTCAGTGGCATACCGCCTGCCCAGAGGCAATCTGTGTCTGATGTATAAAGCCATGTCCAACCTGGAATCAATGGACATGCTGCGCCTCGGAAAATCAGAATCCCATCAAGCTATGTGCTCAAGAGACCTGAACCTCAGGATTGAAATAAATAGGACATGCTGGAGTGCAGATTCATAACCCAGAGGCTCCCCCCACTCTTGAGTAAACCCCCACTCCAGGTTAGCCAGAGTCCCTCATTGACTCTCTTCAAGAGGAATCTTGATGAGTGGATGGGAGATTGTAGGTTTACCCTGGGTATCACTTCTATGTCACTGTTAGACAGAGGCACAGTATACTAACCTTGAAAAATGTCATGGCAAACTCCACTTAAAATGTGTGTTGAAAGCCAAACACACTCTAGCTAGGATTATAAATGCCCTAGGGCAGATAGCCTAGTATGAACCTATGAACAGAATCACACACACCAACTAGTACAACTGTGGTCAATGTGGAGTATTGTTTGGCAATGTCCACCCAAGTTGGTGAATACACAGCAATGTCGGACAAGCCTGGTTTAAGTAGGCCATAGCTGAATAAAATGTAATATGCTCATAGTTGCCCAACTGGCCCTTAACCAGTCTGGTCTGCTCAGTATGAACATTTAAAGCAGTGATGGGACTCAAACCCATGATACTGTGCACCATAGTGAAAGTATTGAACCACTACACCATGACAGTATTGCAGTGCTCAGCCAGTATGAGAGAATGTTGCCAAGTCTTTGCAAACTATCACATGGAAACCCTGCAGGCACAGCATAATCCCTGTTGAGTTATGACACAATGGAGTCTGGCAGTAAGAACACAACATGACTTCCAACACACACAGTATAAATGTCAATATTGGTCATGTTCACACACAACCAGAAATGTAGTGGACTCCAGATCACAACATATGGAAAGGTCACACTGGGCATGCTCACACACTTGGATAAATGAGACATATGTCAGGCAACAAACCATGGAAAGCCTGAACTGGGCATGCTCACACACTTAGGCCATGTCTGAGTATAGCAGTCAGTCACACATATCTGGCAGTTGTATGTGTTACGCCAGGAACCTCCCACGATCCATCAATCCACCCTGTGCACACAGTTAAATGACAACAGACACATATATTAATATACTGGAACCCTGTCATGATCAAACATGCTACGCAGATACACAAGTTGTTCATAGAAACTGGGAAAGCTATGGCAATAAAGACCTGCAAACAGTAGCAGCAACAAATATTGTGCATCCCGAACATAAACATAGGTGCAGAGGTCAATACTAGGCTGTCAGCCCTAGGGAATTCATAAGCCTAGGCAGAGTGTATTTGGCGTCCACCTCCCCAGTAGAGTAGCCTACTGTGCCTCTGTAAAGTAGGTCACAGAAGGCACCCAGAGTGAGGGGAGCCACTGGGCATTCCAGAGTGAGGGGAGCCACTGGGTAATGAATCTGTCTCTGCAGCTTGTCCTATTTATTTTTGTGCTGAGGTTTAAGTCCCTGGAGTGTGTTGCTCTAAGGGTCTTGGATGTTATGAGGTGGAGCATGTCCATTACTTCTGGGTTTGAAATGGCTGCGTACGTCAGGCATAGATCACCTCTGAGTAGGCATTAAGCAACTGAGTAGAGCTGGAGATCCTTTAGTTGAGCTGCATAGGACATCTGTGTGTAGCCCATGATCCTCTTGGGGAGGTACTGTTGTGTTCACTGTAGTTGCCGCAGGTGTTGGGTAAGGTACACCCCAATAGGGGCATTGTAGTCAAACATGGGCCTGATAAGTGACTAGTAGAGGGCCACAATGACCTCCTATGATCTACATGCAAACACCCATGTGATAAGGAGGGCTATATAAAGGTCTTTGCAATGACTCTGTCAATGTGATTAGTAAAGGAGAGGTTATGATCTATGTGGGTCTGTGGGATATTGCTCTGTTATGTAGTAGCTTCCTTCTTCTGTTGTACAGCTTATATATGGCTGGGGTCAACCAGACAGGTCTCCTGTTTTGGAGGAGTCATGGTTTTATTTGGGATAGCATGATCAATGCATACCTGCAGGTGCTCATACAATGCGTTTGTAAAGGATTCTGAAGATTGGGCTGTATTATCCTCCAGCACAGGGCGTTTGAAGTATTCCACCCCAGTCTTCACAAGTGCAAAGTCTGCTTTTGAGAAATTCTTTACAGTGATTTCCTTGGCTGGGGGTGGGGACGGGATATGGATGTCCAGGGAAAGTTGTTTATGGTCTGATCTTAACAATGACGGTTCTACCTCTGGTGTGGAACATAGAGTCCCCATGTTGGTGATGATCAGGTCCAATATGTATTCCCCCTTGTGGGTGTGATGACTGGTTGTGCCATAGCACATGGATTCACAAACTGTAGTGGCTGTTGGGTGATGTTGTTGAGGGCCTGAGTAGTATCCCCAGTCAATATTTGTGCACCTGAAGTCAACCACTATAATGGTGTGTGTGAAGACCTGCATATCCTACACTGTTCCCTGGAAAGCCAAGTGTGGTTACTGGGTATGGGGGGGTGGTCTGAACTACACACCAAACCAAAAGGCAGTTTTGCACAATGGTAGTTGTATATGTATGGCCTGTCATGCTTAGTGTAGTGGTACCAACACAGAGGTGTGTGTATCTGTGATGTATATGGATACACCCCCTACTTGTGTTGTGTGTTACAAGTCCTGTGGTCATGAAGCATGCTATAGAACATAACCTGGCAGTGCCAGTGTGTATATGTGACCCTGAACTAGGTGTCTGTTAATGCACAGATATTGTTATCCCCCATACTGAGGGATAGTTAAAGATGTACATTCTTCTTTGGAAAGACTGATGATGTCAGCACCCTATAAATACAGCAGGAGAAGGGAAATCATCCAGTAATGCAAATAGCGCGCTGTGCTAATGCGTCTCTCTCAAGTATCATAACATAGTTAGGTAGGGGTTTGAATCCTACAAATACCATGTGTGTGTTTGTCACACAGTTTGTCAATGTGTTGTGTGTTTTGCTTTTATTATTGTATGACATATTATTATAACAGTAATTTCAATGCACACATCAGGTATATGTGTGCCACATACAGATATGTACCTGTGACCTTTAATAGTTCCTATGTGTGATGCCTGCCCCATATGAATACAATTGTTACCTTTGCCAGCATGTGCCGCAGCTTACCAGACCTTAGGCCATACATGTATGTTGGTGACAATGCAGGCTACTGCAGTGATCTGTGTCCTAGGCCAATGTCCATATGCGTACTACAAAGTAAAGTAATACTCGCTAAATGAGCTTAGCTAGACGCTGTCTGTCTTGCGACAGTGTCCTGCCTTCTTAGTTGTGCAATTTTATAACAGAGTGTTTCTAGGAACTATTACAACATTGCCAGAGTGTTTTAAAAGCTTTTGAACAGTTTAAATAATTGCGACAATGCCTTGCACAGTTAATAGTACCTAATTGTAAAACGGATTGTGTTGACGCTTTAGGAATATTTTAATGTGCACTACAACGCCAATTTACACACGTGGACTAGAAAGAAGTGCCCTATTCTCTCATAGTCCCATTTAAAGGCTGTTTATCTAACACATTGTATTGCAATTACTACTTAGCCTAATTTGTCTGCCTATGTTATACAATTAAGTGATTTTTTGAATGCTTACTACATGCTATTTGTTAGTCGCTCCTGTGACCACTATAGCTCCTTATAGACCTTAACCTTACCAGCAAGAGGTTCTGTACCAGCGTTAGTGTAGTGGACCATCTAAGGAATGATATTCCAGTGTGTGTATTATTAAATCCCTTATTTAATGAGTGTTTTCTGCTCTGTAATAATCTCAACTAAAGGCCCCAACCATAGAGTTAATGATGCCTTCTCTGGATCACACTGCAGATCCCTATTAGCGTCCAAGGTCTAACAATTGCCTTCACTAGTAGTGTTAATTATGTATAATACCTTCTTGTAATTGTGTACAATACCTTCTTATTTGCTAATGCATCTCTAGATAAATGAGTAGAAGCTTAAATCTGATTCTGTAAACTCTCAACATTTGTCTTCAATTGAAACACACCATTAGCCAAAGGGATTTATCTTAACTTACTGCTCCTGTGAAATGTGTTGTTTTTGCTTATTGCTACTATGAGATAATGTGTTTGTATACTACTAAAGTGCTATTTCTCTCTCAACTTTCTCTCCTGTTCTTCAGCTTTTTGCTCTGAATTATCCCCTGTGACTACGCCCGGGTGGATACCTAATTTTACCACAAGCTCAGCCAATTGCCCAGCCAACTATAACAAACTCTGCTGCCTCATCCCCTCTTGGAAATTGAACCAAGCTTTCATAGAAGACTCCAAGGAAGTATGTGAATTTGCTGTTAAGCCTTGAACTACTATAGTTTTATGCCCTGCTAGGTGTTTAAGTATGCTCCCTGCCAGGAAAGCCAGCAGCCTAAACCTTTCTTATTTTTACATCTCTCTTCTTCCCCCTCATCTAATTCCCTGTTCCACTCTTGCTCCTTTCTCTCTTCAGTCCAATCTAGTCCAGGGACTGCCCTGGTGGCCTAGGTGCACTTCAGAATTTGTCCACTAGGTGACATCCTCCCCCCACTACCTTTGACTTCAATTCACTTACTTCTTGTACTATCTCTATGCTTTTAACTTTTCTTTCTCTCTCTCTCTCTCTCTCCTAAAACATTATAGTCCACTCTAACCTACTAATTCCACGTTCCCTCCACTTACCCTTAAGCAATCAACACTCCACTGATAAGTTCTCGATCCTCTCCTGCCCTCCTTGGTTCTTCCCGCTCCGCTCCCCTACCCTGCCCCCAAATTCCACCTGCCCCCAACACCTCTACCTTTATTACCCCATAACCACACCCACTACCATTCCACACCTATCAGTCTCCTGCTACCTGGGAACACCTATTTCCCATTTCCCGCCCACATTTACCCTCACTCACCTCTTCTAAACTATCCCTCCTAGACAATTATCTTCCATTATTACTTCAATACCCATCCTTACACAACTCTCCACTCTCTCTCCACTATTTAAGAACTTACCAGCTCCTCTACACATAAATCTTTCTTGTAAGTAGCCCCATTTCAACATGCTACCTAAACCCTCACTCATCTCCCTTTTACTACCTCTTCTTCTTAATTTATCCTATCTTTACTACCTCACCCAGCCCATTAAGTCGTACCACTCACAACCCTTCCATGTAACTAACTATCTTACTTCTTCTCCCTCAAACTCACACATCCCAATTTCTCCTCACCTATTTCCCATAAAAAACCTTCTATTTTTCCCATATAAACTGATCACCTTTCACAAACATTCTACACCCATAGTAACTAGTAAATATTCCATAATCATAACAGAACCTAATCTATTCACTATACTGTCCAATTACCTCTCTAATCTAATCCTATATCTGGTTACCTGTCTATTATCAGGTGATATCCATCCTAACCCAGGCCCCCCCATCTCAACTAATACAGACAAGTCCATACTACTTACTTCCTTAAACTCCCAAAGTATAGTCAACAAAATCCTAAACCTCCACGCCTGGCTCATACATAATAAACCTGACATCCTATCCATCTCAGAAACATGGTTAAAATCCCATATAAAAGTTTCTGAAATAATTCCTCCAAACTATTCTATCATTAGAAAAGACAGGTCCCACAAAAAAGGGGGTGGAGTAGCTCTCCTATACTCATCCTCCTTGTCTGTTACTCCTTATAACAAACCTACTCCTCAATTTAACAATGCTGAACTACTCCTAACACTACTTCAAGTCAACAAACACAAGCACATATGTATAGCTTCCCTCTACATCTCCCCAGGGGACAATATTTCTACACTCGAAGACATCCTATCCTGGCTCTCCAACAACATTAGCAATGAAACAATAATTTTAGGAGACATGAATATTAATTGGGCCTCCATTCAGTCTCCTACAAACCCACTTAACATCAACCTCTACAATTTTTCACAGCTAATCAACTCTATAACACGCCCATCAAAAAACCTGCCTAGTGGCAGTATTCTAGACTGGATTCTAGTCTCTCATCCCCACTATTTCTCCGACAGTGGTACTCTTCCAGATCCTCTTAGTGACCACTTACCCACTTTCACTCATCGTCTCCCCTTACTCCTACAACGCACCCATAATTTTATTACTATCCGGAATCAAAAAAACTTTAATCCATAAACCTTTTCTAATTCCCTAAAAGCAATAAACTGGGACTGTCTAAAAACATTGTCTCTAGACAATGCAGTTGCCCACTTCAACTCAACATTCTTAAAAGTTCTAGACTTTCATGCTCCCTTAAGGACAAAGAGAATAAAAATTAAAACTGCCCCATGGCTTACCAATAATACACTAGCAATAATGCGGCATAGAGATAAAGCCTGGACACACTTCCAGAAAAATAGGACCACCCTCAACCATAATGAATACAAAACACTTCGAAATAAAGTAAAAAAAACTCATCATCTCTGATTGACAAAATTACTTCTCCATACTCCAAAACAATAACAAAACAAATCCTCAGAAATTCTGGAAAAGTATCTCTAACCTCCTCAACCCCAGCAAACCAGACACCCCCACCCCAGACCCTAATACTCCTGATACTGACCTAGCCACACAATTTAACTCTTTTTTCATTGAATCCATCTCTAAATTAACCTCTTCTTTCCCTAACAATATCACATGCTCCAACTCACCCCCAACCCCCCCACCAATACTCTGCCCTGCACTGCTACCACTCCCTCATTCTCACTCACTAACTCTCTACCCTCTTCCTCTTCTCCTACTTTCACTTCCTCACCTTCTTCACCCCCTAATACCCCCTCTTCCCACTCCCCACTATTCTCACTTAAGCCTATACCCACTTCTACCATCAAAAAACTCCTTCTAAAACTGAAGCCATGCACTAATGCTCCTGATAATATCCCCTCTTTCTTTCTTAGCACAGCAGCTGAAGCAATTGCCTACCCCATTAGCATTCTAATCAACCACTCTATCCAAGAAAGTACAGTACCCCAAATCTGGAAAAAGGCCTTTATCATACCATTACATAAAGGGGGCAACAATAACAATGTTACTAATTTCCGCCCCATTGCTATCCTGCCTCCCATCTCTAAACTCCTTGAAAAGTGTATCCAACTTCAACTCCTACCACATCTCTTAGATAATCACCTACTAACTCCCACACAACATGGATTCAGACCTAATCACAGCACTATGACAGCCCTCCTCTCCTTCCTTGAAACTATTAACAAAGCCCGGGACTCTGGTCTATATGTCTCTACCCTATTACTAGACCTCTCTAAGGCCTTCGACACTATCTCACACAGCCTGCTTTTAACTAAACTCTCAAAACTTAACCTATCTCCTTCATCTTTGAATTGGTTCTCCAGCTACCTATCCCATAGATTTCAAGCAGTAAAATGGAAAAAGGCCACCTCCTCATTTCTTAATACCCCAACCGGAGTTCCCCAAGGTTCCATATTGGGTCCCCTCCTCTTTAACATATTCATAAATGACTTCCGCAACTCTATCCCTTTCTCAAACATCATCCAATATGCAGATGATTCAACTATTATCTGCTCTGCCACATCTATCCCTACACTTCTAAAGCTTACTCAAGATGCTTTTTCAACCACTGAGCAATGGATGAAACGAAATCACCTAGCACTCAATGCCTCTAAAACCAAACTAATGTTTTTTACACCCTCTAAAGTCACCTCCCTCAATATAAACACTTTCTCTATTACTAGTCAAAATAACACACCTCTGGAACTGGTCTCAGAGACCAAATTACTCGGGGTCCAAATTGGCAACCAGCTCAAATTCAACTCTCATTTACAACTAAATATAAAAAAAAACATATCAAAAACTCGGTATGCTCTATCGACAAAATCATTACCTTACTCCTGCCACCAAAATGACTCTCTCTACTTCCTTTCTTGTCCCCTCCCTTCTCTATGGATCTCCACTTCTGACTAATCTGCAGTCCTCTCTGAAAACACAACTTTCCTCTTGCTACAACAAAATTGCAAAGTTTGCCACCAGCCATAAGTCCTCTACCCACCATTGCTCCTCTCTCCAAAAACTAAAATGGCTAGAACTACCACATCTTCTCACCCATACTCAACTAACTCTTGCACACAAACTGATTTTCAACCCCTCTCTCTGTCCCTCCCTTTCTACTGCCTTTAAAATGCACCTACCTGGTAGAATATTAAGGTCTAATAACCAAAATCTTCTAGAAGTGTACAAACCAACTCGTCCCCCAGGTAAAAATCTTCTATCCTATGGTCTAGCTCGCCTCTGGAACTCCCTGCCACCATCCATTCGTATCAGCTCTAACCATTTTATTTTTTAAAAATCTCTTCATTCTCATCTAGTATCCCTCTGGGAATGCTCTTGCTCCCATCCCACATAACTAGCACTGGCATTTCCCATCTTCCTTACTTCCCCTGATTACACCAGCATTTCTCTGTTTCATTACTCCTAACTCATCCATTCTTATTATTATGATATCTGCATGAATACTATTATGATATTTGCATGACTATATGATGCTGCTCATTTAAGTGTTTGAATCCTAGGACAAAATGACTTCTAAATATTTACTTGCACTATTCCTTTTTAGTTTGTATCATCTGTTAGTTTCAATCACTACTTTGTATTAGTTTGTAACTTTTGTGTACTATTTGTTATTGTTTGCTTGAATTGTTTTTTAAATTGTATAATTATCTTTCATATTTTTTACATTTGTATAATTATCATTCATAACCTACTGTAATCTTGATTGTTTGGAGCTTTTCTCCCCAGGACTCCATTGAAAACGGGTTCATTCTGGCCCAATGGACTATCCTGGTAAACCAACTGCAATAAAATAAATAAATAAATAAATAACTATGTGACACACACCCATGAAAGCTTTGATAGATTAATGTGGGTGAGCATTCATGTCTGGAGTATATGTCAGACATGTTAAAACACAGCACAGTCTGTGAGTGATGGACACCCAGTGTAGGTGTATGGCAACTGTTGCTGGTATGCATACAGACACCTTCTTGCTTAGGTGATACTCCGAGGGACTGCAGAATACCTTTGGAAATGTGAATATCACAGGAAAGACAAGATAACACTTGTCCACATGTACACACCATTACCCGTTCTACATGATGGGTGCTACCACCTACATGGTACTGTTGGAATACTATGTTAACTACATGCCGATGCCAATGCCACAGTTGCGTTACAGCAATACAGCATGGCTTGGACAACAGGTACCTGTCCGTATGATACCCTTGTGGTGGTTAGGTGTGTTATGTGCAGAATGCATTGTAGGCCACTGTATGTTTTTGCAGTCGTAGATGGACATATACGTAGTGTGTTGGCATGTACGTGAGACTGCTATATGCCAAAGAGTATTGTTCCCAGGGATGTGTGGGGCTCAGTAAGAATGGCTACTGGTATAGTGTAGTACTGCAGGGATATCACTGACACCAGGTTCCTACATCTGTGTATCAGTTGAGGAGACACCATGTAATGACCACTGAATGTCAGGCTATGTAAGCTGTGTATACTACCAGAATGCAGACCATTGACATTTGGAAACCGTATCACCCACAGCATACTGTCAAACCATGTCATGTTCCATGCTAACCGTGTTCACAAATGTACACCTCTAACTCAGTGCTGCAAACATCACACATGTACTGTCCACACCCCAACACATGCAGGCACAGGTACACACAACAGCCATGTGGCACATGTGCAGACAGTACACTTTGGGAATTAACACTGGTGTATACAAAACTGCAATGACAAACATAGGTAATGCATCATGCATGCTCGAATATACTCACAACGTTAACATTACACTGTACTGTTAACAACATGATAATATTACTACAGTGCTATGTAGTCACCCTGTGCATCAGCACCATGCTACCCTGTTCCTGCATCAATGTTACAGATGGCAGGAGGTGGCACAGTTTCATCATATGCACAGGGTGTGTACTTGGTTTGCCAGAGTCTGCCATTGACACATCCAATTGACATGTATGTCTGTGTGTGTGTTAGTGAGGGACAACAGTACAACATGGGGAAATGTTGCTGCAATGTGTGTGTATGTGTTAGCCCTAGGTGTTAGCATTATGTGTGTGTGTATGCATGCACACAGT
This sequence comes from Protopterus annectens, assembly GCF_019279795.1. Taxonomy (NCBI): domain Eukaryota; kingdom Metazoa; phylum Chordata; order Ceratodontiformes; family Protopteridae; genus Protopterus; species Protopterus annectens. The sequence continues at coordinate 1,236,374,682 of NC_056737.1, read as the reverse complement.
TCCACCACATGGCTGCCATATACGGGTGTTTGTGGACAGCCACAGACTGTACCTGCCAGGTCATACAGATCACTGTCTCTGGCCATGGACATGGTACCTGTGCCTGGCAGGAGTGCTAGGGACAGTATCACGTACTAAGCTAGACTGGGTACTGTCATCAGAAGCAGTGGGTTGTTGACTGGACACATGTCCCTGCTGGGACTGTCCAGAGCCACGTGCATGTGGTCTTCTCAGACGGTCTAATGACAGCACAGACCCACCATTGCTGGGGCTGGTACTGGCACTATGGGAGCGGCTGCAGGTTTGTTGTCGTCCGCGACGACTGCCAACTGATAATGTTGCTGGCATACGTCCACGTCGACACCTCAACCATCCTGCACTGTCCTGGCTCCTGGACATGTAGTTGTGGAAGAGATCTAATGTGTCCCCCCAACGTCTATCAATGACCTCGCTGATGTTACGGATGGCAGACGCAACGTCACGCATAGTGTCATTCATAGCGGTGTGATATGCACTAAGCTCCCTCAGACCCTGTCTGGTGTACCGTTCCATATGTGCCTGTGCCTGCATTACAGCCCGGAACATAGCTGAGGTTGAAAGACCTCTGTGGGCATGTCTGACAGGGGCAGTATGACCACGGATGCTCCCACGAGAACCCCTGGACATCTGCCTGTGTGGTACCATGTCAGGAATCTGGCCATGGCTGCTGTGAGGGGATGCATGTGCCAATGATACCACACTACCCTGGTCAATGTCCACTGTATGCTGTCCCTCAGCTAAGGACATTGGTGACAGTGGATGTATCGGCAGGATGACTGTGCGCATTGATGGGGTTGACTGCTGTGTAGTGTCAATTGGCTGACCAATGACAGACACTGTCACACCTCCCTGTGCCATTACACATATATCATCATAATCACTATCCCCAGCAGTGGCTTCAGGTTCCCTGCTGCACTCCACCAGAGCAACATCAGAACCTGTGAGAGGAAGATAGGAAACACAGTTTACAAATGTGTACACGATATTAGCGCACAGGCGCACATGCACACATGCACACATGCACACATGCGCACATGCACACATGCACACAGGCGCACATGCACACATGCACACAGGCGCACATGCACACAGGTGCACATGCACACATGCACACATGTGCACATGTGCACATGCCCACATGCACATGGGCGCACATGCACACAGGCACACATGCATACATGCACACATACACACAGGTGCACGTGCACACAGGTGCACATGCACACATGCACACAGGCGCACATGCACACATGCACACAGGTGCACATGCACACAGGTGCACAAGCACACAGGCACACAAGCACACAGGCACACAGGCACACAGGCACGCAGGCACACTCTTCAGTACAGCAGATACAAACACAGACACACCTGCAATCCAACACGTACACAATACTATTTTAGGGTGGGTGACAGTATCACAAGGAAAAACATCACTGCATACGTGTCAGCATGCAGATTATGTGTTGCACAGGAACATGCAGTGCAAGTGTAGACAGCCCTTGTTAATAACAGTATACGTGTACTTGATGCTTGTGTGTAGTTGTTCAGTGATTGTCTCCACCCTGGGACACGATGTGTACAAGGACATAACAATGTTGTGCAAGTGTTACAAGCTGTGGGTGCATATATTTGCACACACACACACACACAAAACACATGACGGTGCTATACAATGACTGCTATGTGTACTTTTGTGGTCAGCGGAACTAGATGTGGTGTAGTAACGTGAGCCATGATCAACATGTTTCTTGTGGTCAGTCAACAATAATAATGTGTGCCAGACAGGCAGCTAGCATGCTGTACCTGACGTGCAGTAACATGACTACATCCACAATTACACAGCCACTTGTTACATGGGTTTGTAAGGTGGCCAGTAGTGAGAATTGCCTAACATGAATGTATTATTTGTTCAAGACTGTTGCACAAAGACATGATAGGCCTCTACCCCTCAGGTATATTATGTGTACTGCATAGATGATAAGTGGAATACTGAAGGGTGGCCATACAGCAGGTGTCATAACTGGACATGTGTAGCAGGCTAAGGTGCAGTGTGTATGCTAAACATGTGTGTGTTGTGTACATGTGTATCAGGTATGCCTATACAATGTCCAGTACTGTATTGCCACACATGTGTGTCATGCTCTGTGTATTGCATGTGAGTGAGGCAGCTATTGAGAATAATGAGATATGCATAGTCTCATAGCAAACATGCACAGCATGCATTATGCGTAGGTGTGTTACATGTGCACAGACTATGCCTCCATATGACATGCACATGTCATTAGCAATAGTATTGTTATTACACACTCACCAGCATGGATTGGCTGCCTTGCTGTCACTCCAGAGGGACCTGCAAAAATATGAGAGTGATTACCAGTGGCCACAACTGTGCCATTGATACTGTGAGTATGATAAAGTACAGTAGTACAACAGGTGGCTTTCACAGGTGTACAGATTATGCTCAGAATATCAATCTTGCAGAAGAATAGGCAGGTTAACAGCTACACAAACAGTACACATCTCACACACGCATAAACTACCAGTACAGAGAACAGTCAACTACAGATATGGCATGTTACCTGCACGCTTCATTTCAACATGCTGGGTGGCTCCGGCCTCCATGATGACACATGTTTGTGGATGTTGCTGTTGTTGGCCTGGAGCCACAACACTTAGGAGGTGCTCCTCCACACTGGTGAGGGGGAGCTGGATAGGTACCCTACCACCTGTGGCAAGCTGTTGTCTGTGGATATCAGACGCATGCTGCCGGACATGTCTAATTAAATCACTGCAGTGATGGCGTACCTGCTCATATGTCCAGTTATGCATGCCTATGTCATTTACCCGATGGACAAGATCTTGCCACAGTGCAGCCCTCTCATTCTGGTTCTGGCTGGTCCTGAAAAACAGCACACAGTAATTCTGCACCAGGCTCTGGTGGATCTCCTGATCCTCTGCTGCTGTATAAGGTGGGTTTCGCTGATGCACCATCACCCTGGAAGGAAAAGAAAAATATGTGAGCAAGTCATGTGGCACACTTAATATTCTAATGTACTGATATCACTTAACTGCCATATATAGCATCTGTCTGTCTATCAGGGGATACACATGTTCGATACCACATATAAGTGCTCAGCCCACAACTGTCTGACAGTGCCTGCCACACTCCATACAACAAACTAGTATACACAAGCACTCGGCACACTGTGTGGGATACAATGCACAACCTCAGACTGGGGGTATGTATCAAGCTAATGGATGAAGAATATTGTCATCCCGTGCAATGAATGCAATGCACATTTACATTTTCAACGGTAATCCACCCTAGTCTTTGATGCCATACCCCTACCTGACATATGTGCACAGTTGTTACTATAGCCAGCATACTGCTGTCACAGAGTATACATGCTGCCAGGTACACACACATACCCTGTAACACACATGTGATTGCGGCCATGGTACAGGCATCATTACACACATTACACATACATACAACACACAAATGTATGACAAAACAGATGAGCATTAACTGTGTACCTTATAGTACTGTGTGCCCCTACTTACAGATACCTATGCATGAGGTATGTAATCTGTGCAGACTACAGGAAACACACCAGACAGTGTTACCAGGGAATGTGAACATACACCATACTGTAGTGTTTAGGCCTACAACATCAGGTAGTACAACAGTTCATATGTGAGCTGGATTCAACAGCAGTACCACTTACTGAGCATACATGTATTGCTTCTGCCTACGATGGGACACCGCAGTCATACACAGGGAAGTACGGCACAACATATGCCAATCTACTATGTTTGCATCCCGATAACTGACACATCTTTCTCTGGCCTCACTCCAAGGACACCAACTACCATGACAGACACAAACTCACACTAAGCTATCACACCTTTACAGACCTTGCACACAATTAGTGTCACACTCATTCAATGTCACATAGCTGGTATTGCACTGAGTACATGTGTGTGTGCATTGTGTCATAGGTAGGTACTATGCTATTGGCCTTGGGCCTAGGCCAGCCTAGCCATATGCTACCCTGGCATTTGGGACACATGTAATGTGATTTTACTTGCTCCTGTGAAATGGTTACACAGAGGTGACTCACAGGGCATATTACCTATCTCCATAACATTCATCAGGGGTATGTATGACATCTACTAATAAGGAGCCTTGTTTGTTAATGCTGGGTGGTTTACTCCAGAGTATGGCATATTTGTGTATAGAAACCTGTACCTCCAGCATGTGCTGTTTAGTGCGGTGACAAGGATTAGGGCCCTAGGTCATGTAGGCTGGACGGATTGTGAGGTGTTGCCATGTTGGTTGGCCAAATGGTATGGGTGTGACATAACTGTGTATGTCCAGCAGTGGTAACCTCTGTGTAGGAAGTATGCAAGGCACTCTAGCTGTGGTTTTGAGAGTCAGTCTGCATAGGGCATGTGTTTGAGGGCATTATCAGTCTTTGTTAGGTATGTCTGTGGCCTTTCCACTTGCTGTAGTTCTCATGGGAGGTACATACTGCATAGGACATTGTGAGGTGTAGAGGGGTATACTGACTTACATTTCCCTAGCTGACACACCTTTTATGATGACATGTACCATGTACAGGGAATACAAGACTAGTGTGCCACTGTAGATATCAAAGGGGAGGCTATTGTACACCTGTGTCTCATGTTCCCTTCTGACACCTCCAGTGGTAGGCAGGCAATCACCTATGTGGTAGTTAG